>NC_081777.1:22444805-22669805 GCF_963082965.1 Carassius carassius
TGGGCTGGACCGGCCTCTACTGCACGCAGCGTGAGTCTCTCTCACACACAAGTACACACACATTCACAGTTTTTAAATGTACAAACAAGCCACTATTATACACATGCAAGCACTCTCTCCCGCACACGTAATGAACATAAAGTGACACAGTGACATCTGTTGGCAGTATTTCAGAACTACACCAGGGAGTTATGAAATCTCATGATGTTATGATGCCACTGAGTGGTCCTTAATAATAAATGCACGTTTTTTCACGTCAGTCATTTAACTCATTATATGACCTTGCTCAAGGCTGAAATCAAAAACCATCAACATCACGCCTGCAAAAAAACGAATCCATCTTTCATTCATTATGTCAATCATTTCTTGATCCCTCCTCTGCTGCCACTCTGTTTGAAACTTTTTTTTTATGTCAGCAGTGATATAAACTCTTTCTTGAGGAGTGATGAAATCAGTTTGTGTTATGCTGCAATGTTTGCTCCAGTAGGCTTGTTATCTTTAGTGGCCAGACTGTCTTTGCGTGTTTGTGTGTTAAAGTACTGTACGTGTGTTTGTCTACGAATCGCTATTAGTGTACGAGGCCGTCGTGAATAGGGAAACACTTCCATGCTAATATAACTCAGTTAAGATATAATAAAAAAATTTGGTCATTTGTGGAATTCGAATGTCAAGGCTTCTCTTTCACTCTGGGTTCCTTGTTGCTGGCACCATCAGCGTACACCAACTGTGTGTTGTAGGTAAATGTGATGTAGCAGGATATCTCTTTCCTTCAGGCTGTCCCTCAGGGTTTTATGGGCGAGACTGTGCAGAGGTGTGCCGCTGTCAAAATGGAGCTGACTGTGATCATATCACTGGCCAGTGTGCCTGTCGGACTGGCTTTATTGGGACCAACTGTGAACAGAGTGAGTGTTGTAGTCTCTTTAAGAGTGTGTGTTCTTGTGTTAAGGGGTTGTGAGAATGTCAATTCGAAAGAGACGTTTAGCAGCCCTGATGATGGTGGTGATTGTTGATCTGTGTGTGTGTGTGACTGTGCTCGTCATCCACCATCCCAGGCAGTCGATCACAACATGTGTCTGAGAGTTTGTTTTACACGCGGTTGGCCCGGGGTGTTTGGCTAATTGTGTTGGTGCATGTGTTTTTATACAGAGTGTCCTCCTGGGACGTTTGGCTATGGCTGTCAGCAGCTGTGTGAATGTATGAACAACGCCACCTGCGACTATGTGACTGGAACGTGCTACTGCAGCCCGGGATACAAAGGAATCCGCTGTGACCAGGGTAACACTTTCTTTTTCATCTACGGTGAAGAAAAAACACTTTGGAAAAATAATAGGTTTATACGGAACAAAAATAAAAGAATTGTTTTAGATAGGAATGCAACGATACCATTTTTTTCAGAACCGATCCGATACCGAAAATTCTGAGAATGTGCCGATACCGATCCAATCCGATACCAGCACAGTTTTTTTTTATTCTATATTTCTTTGTGTTGACCTGATCATCATTCTTTTGTGTTAATCACAATCATTTTAATGAAAGATAACAAATGAAAAAATATATAATCATAAACGATTACAAAAATATTATTATAAACTTGGTTGGTAGATAATTCGGCAGCAAAAGATACTCTAGATTCTAGAAAAATAATGGGAGCACAATAATTTGATCAAATCTATTGAAATATTTTATTTACAAATAAAAGTGAATAAGTCTCAAATCTGGTAAAATGTTACACATTGCTCTTTGTATTGTTGTAAAATACATTATTGAAAAAACAAGTATATACATTTATATAGAAATCTAAAAGAAGTTTCTTTTAAATCTATAGCACAGTAATAAAGGCAGCAACATATCATAGATAGGACAGAAAAAGAAAGACTATTAATAATCTTTGATTTTTAACAGAAAATAAATCAAACGATTCGTTCGCGAACCAGACATCACTTGTACAAAGGGAAGAGATATTGATGCGTAGTGTATTAAATGTTTGCGTAAATTTAATGAACCTTTTCTTTGAACAGTTTAAACCTCAGTTACTGTACACTCTTGAAGAGAGTTTCATGGTTTTGACTGTAGTAACCGAGGCAACAAGCAGTTTGATTGCTGAACGGAGGATGACAGACAGCGCAGTAGAAAGAACTGAATTTAATGACTTCAATATTAATCTGTACCTCACATTGAACTATGGAACAGCTTCAGAACACTTGAAATATGTTCTTGAAAACGTTTTGGTACTTTATAATTTTTGTGCCTTCCGTGTGGCTCAAAAAGAACACAGAATAGTATGCGCACAATATCAGATTTGGATGGGTCTCTTCTGTCCGATACACGATCCGTAGAAAATGCCTGGATCGGAGCCGATACCGATCCAGAGTATCGGATAGATGCATCCCTAGTTTTAGAGTTGGGCCTCTAAGTAAATGCATAGATAGGTGCTAGCAACCACTAGAACACTGTAGCAAGCACATAGAAACCTTAAATGAGTATTCAGACACTTAGTAACTACATACCAACACATTTACAACAACTCAGAATTTGTACAGCCACATAACAGCACACTAACAAACACTCAGACCTTTTGCAACTGCATAGAAACACATTAACAACTGCATAGCAATACACTAACAAACACTCGGACTCTTAGCAACTTCAATATAATGCCCTGGCAACCACACAAAATAATTCTATTGTACCTGATCTATAATCATATTCTGTGTCCTAGCGGCTCTAGTGATGGAGGAGCTGAACCCCTACACTAAGATCAGTCCTTCTCTGGGTTCAGAGCGGCAGTCGGCAGGCGCTGTGATGGGCATCATCTTCCTGCTGCTGATCATCATGGCCATGCTCAGCTTGTTTGTTTGGTTCAGGCAGAGACAGAGAGACAAAGGCCAGGAAATGCCCAGTGTCTCGTACACCCCAGCCCTGCGTGTCACCAACACTGACTACTCCCTCTCTGGTGAGAACCTCCTTTGAGACTAATCATCAAATATTGAATAAGCTATGAACAACTTCAGATGCTCCATGAATGCTTTGTGACTTATATAGTACATATTTTTGAAAGGTGTGTAGTGGCATTTTTGTCTGATCAGTAACTGGAAGTAAAACTAACAGCATCAGCACTGTATTATTGTTATCACAGTGCTGATAACCTTCACTTAAGTATTCAATAATGTGAAAATACTGCATATTTATGATCACTTTTTTATCCCATCTGCATGGGCTAGTTTTGATGATGTGGCTATAAATGGCTTGACCAATTCCATTAAGTGTCATGAACTTCGGTCCATTAAACTTATTGCAGGAACAGAAGGTCATGCATTATTAGACAGGAGTTTAGTAAACTTGAACATGGTGGTAGAAGTTGTGAATATTTTTGCCTTGCTCTCTCCCTTAGAAACATCTCAGAGCAGCAGTGGTGGTCAGTGCTTCTCCAATCCCAGCTACCACACTGTGGCACAGTGCAACATCTCGTCCACCACGAACAACCTGGACGGCACTCTTGCTCTTAAGGTGAGGACATAGACACATTTGCATTACAGCGAGGTTCACATCTTTGAGGACACAACTCCACGATGGTTCGACAGATAGATAATATTTTTTTCAAGCATCATTTGTATGGCTATAGTAGCTGCTCTTGTGCTAAGAATATTACGTAAAAACATGCGACAACATGATCCTTTTTTTAAGAAATTAATACTTTTCTTCAACAAGGATGCATTAAATTAACCAAAAAGGACAGTTGAAGACATCTATAATGCTACAAAGATTTCTGTTTCAAATAAATTCTGTTCTGTTCATTAAAGAATGCTCAAAAAATTTGCGAGGTTTCCAGAAAGATATTAAGAAGCACAGTTGTTTTCAGCATTGATAATTATAAAAGATATTTCTTTAGCACCAAATTATCATATTAGAATGATTTCTCAAGGATCGTGTAAAACTGAAGACTGGAAAAGTGCGGTTTTAAAATAAACTGAAAAAGAAAACTCTTCTTTCGAATTGCAACACATTTTCAAAATGTGTTGTTGTTCTGTAATTAGATGATCATGCTTGTAAGATACATCTTAATTCAAATAGTTTCAACTTCAGAACATAAACAATAGGTCGCAGACCAAAAAAGGTCACAAATCCCTGCATTACTGTTTCATCAAGGCATTCAGGGCAATGAGCTTTCATTGTCTTTGATGTTTTTTATCTTTTTTTCCCTTTTAGAAAGGAGACAGGAACAGTTCAGAATGGAGAGCGTACTGCAATCTCAATGACCTGGGTCAGTGTCCTCACTTAATTTCTTATCTCACCCCTTATTCAAACCATCTTCTATCTGTTCCCGTCAAACGAAGCCTGAAAAGTACTCATGCAATTTGAAATGGATCAGATATATCGTTATTTTCTCTGCTCAGCCTATTCCGCAAAACAAATAAGACGTATTTTCCATTGAAGCACCAGAGAATTAAACTACTTGCTCATTCCTGGGGTTGTAACGAACAGTAGGCTGTGCTTCTGGCACCAGAGCAAGATGTCCGACTGCTGCGTTTTTAATAAGGTGGAACACACACATGCTGGTAGGTCAGTCTTTGCCTATATTATCCAAGGTCACTCAGACTAGGGGGGAGAGAGTTCATTACCTCTCTGACTTCCCATCCCAAGCCACCTCACCCCATTATGTCTACCTGCAGGTCTGCTGATAAGACGAGGCCTCAGAGACTCTGGTTGGAGGTTGGGTATTTCAATCATGTTCTGTTACAAGAGGTAGTGCAATAGGGCCAGGGACCACAAGTACAAAGTGGGACAGTGATTTCAATCCTTTTATAGGAATTGTTCAATTTTAATGGAGATTACAGTGACATTGTCTTCTTGATGAATCGTTTACTGTAAGACAAGGAATTTATGTGAGTAAATGAGAACAGTTTTGATTCAAGTCAAATCAAGTGAAAGTACAAATTGTCCTTCTTCTTTAAACAGACTAAACTACGTCACATTTGTAGAGAGGAAAAACTCAACTGAACAGTGTGCATACACTGAGATTCCACTGCTGTCATGTCGCCATGGAGACTATTCACCGAAAAAATCCAAATTAATATTGCACTGGCTTTATCAGTGTGGGGTGGGTGTTTTGTTTGAGCATTTTCCTGTGTGGATCTTGACGTCACCCTAAAGGCATGTCAGTTTCTCTGGGTGGTCAGCTGAGAAACGGGATTTAGAGATATGATTTGGTTAAAGGTTAACTCATAGTACTTATTACAGACAAAGCTGGGTAAGAGCTAAGAGCTTGACTTTGGTTTTATATGTATATGTGCAGGTGTTCCTGTGTTGTTTCTTTATCTTGCTTTTTCTGTTAGCGATATTTTGTTGGTGCTTTAGAAATACCATTAAGCCAAAACTCCAACAGTAAAGTGTAGTCTACAAAGGTGTTTATAGTAGAATCTAATATTGGTTGGAGACAACATGAGGAAATATTGGCATTTGTGCTAGAAATTGTACTATGTATATATATATATATATATATATATATATATATATATATATATATATATATATATATATATATATATATATATATATATATTAATATATATATATATATATATATATATATATATATATATATATATATATATATATATATTAATAAAAATGTATATATATGTATGTGTGTGTGTGTGTGTGTGTGTATGTGTGTGTGTGTGTATATCCTTAAGTCAGTCAATCAAATTGGAATGCACAGTGAAAAAACATGATTTTTGAAAACTGTTAAAATCTGTTTTTGCAAATGAACTCTTCATATATATCAGTATGATTTCTGTACGATCGTGTAACACCGAAGACTGTAGTAATAGCTTTGCCATCATAGGCATAAATTACTTTTTAAAATAAATTAAAATATATATTTTTTTTAATTGTGATAATATTTCACAGTATAACTATTTTACTGTATTCTTGATCAAACACAAAGCCTCTGTGAGCACAAGAGACTATAAACTGTATATATTGGAATATTATGCAGCATGCTATTTGATTGATAGTGCAGCTGATCTGTGCCCATCACTTTGTCATTTCTGTGGAGATTTCCCATTACTGATGCTTATCATCGGCTATTTACACAGTTGTTGAATCATGAATTACTCAGAATGTGTGTTCACTTGCCTCATTAGGAGTATCACGAGGAGACACACTTACACTGAGGGACAACAAAACCACTCGAATGGCCAAAGGTAATAACTCTGATGGACATTTGCTCTTGTATTAAGAATATACCAAACTATACACAAGAGGTCCTTTCACCTTTTTGTTATGGTCCATTGCATTCTCTCAGTAAATTAAGAATTACTTTCGAAGATTATTGGAGTCAGTGAAGTGATACAATATAGAGCTCATGCTGACCTGGATGTGCATGTGTATAATTCACAAACACATTACATTTTCAACTGTCGAAGCGATTTATAAATAGTCAGTTGTGTCAGAGGACAACTTAATCTGTTCCTCTGTTTCCGGATGGTGTATGTCCTGCAAATCTTATACACAAACTCTTCTTCAGCTACATTAGATCTTAGCTGCTGTAACAAGATTTTCCAGTGCTGTCTAACAGGATTTCACAGTGAAACTCTACCATGGGATGCAGTTTATAAACAGTATATCATGGAAAAGTGTTTATTTTGCATCTTTGACTAGAGACCGTCTTGAACGTAACTTCATTTTCCTATAGTTCTTTGTACAAATACTAACATTTATTACATTTTGTCTATCCCAGAGGATGATACGAAATGAATATGTGAGTAATATCGTTTCTGTAATGTGTGTAGATTACATAAAGGCCTCCATGTGTAGCTCCAGCTCATGCTCCCTAAATAGTGAGAACCCGTACGCCACCATCCGAGATCCACCCAGCCTGGCCTGCAAGCACACTGAAAGCAGCTACGTGGAGATGAAGTCACCTGCTCACAGAGACCTGAGCTTCTGCTCCAGCACAAGCACGACCCTGACCAGTGCCAGCAGGAACGTCTATGACGCGGGTGAGTCTCATGAATGCAGATGGGGACTTACTACTTATAGAAAGGCTACAGTTCTCTCATTTTTGTCTCTTTAAGCACGACTTTGTTGTAAGTACAATGCTACCATATGAAAACACTGTCCTTTACAGTCTAACTAATGAGAAAAAAAATTGCATTGTAATTCCTATAGGAAAGACAGGGACTTTGTATTGTTGACAGATCAACTTTGTCCAAAATAGTTAAAGAAAATATCTGTTGCCATATTTCATTCATTAAGCTTATAAATTAAAAAATAATAAATAAATTCTTAAATAAATAATCCTATTATTCTGAGCTGTGAAGTTGCACGGAAATTTTTTTATGTAATTTGTACTTCAATATAAAGGTGTAGGTTTATACTTTTTATTTTATTTATAAATAGAATACATTATTATATGAATATATTTTAGTAAGATGTTATATTATTATAAAATATTCATTTTGAAGTGTAATAAAAAAGGAAGTTTAAATGTTGCCATATGCCAAACACAGCATAAATGCATACATAAATATATTAATATATCTGTTTTTACGATATATATATATATATATATATATATATATATATATATATATATATATATATATATATATTTCAGTGTTATTTTAGTATTTTTTATATATTATTTTATTATTTATTAATATTTAGAATTAGCTTTTATTTTTATGTCATTTTGTCAGTTTTATTTTATTATTATTTATTTTTTTATTTATGATTCTGGTAGATTGATTTTATTTATTTCTAAATAGCTTTAATTTTCTATTTCAGTTTTAGTAATTTTATAATTTTCACTTATTAGAAAACATGTCTAATTTTCATTTGTTTCATCTAATATTTACATATTTCAGCTTTATTTCAATTACCAAAAATTATTTTAAGCTTGTTTTTGTTAACAATAAAAACACTGGTATCTATATAAAATAGCATATATTAAACTATATACTTTATTAAAATAAAATAGCTTTTGTAAAGTTTTTGTAAAATGTGTTTATCCATAATTATATTTATGCTTAATGTTTTTAAGCATTATTTATGTATGAGACCACTCAATTTTAGTTTTCAAACGTGTCAATTTATTATCAATGTATTTTAAAAAAAAAAGTTATTTAAAGGAAACATTTGACCATTTTCAGTTGTACTATAAGGTTGCCATATTGCAATATCTTTAGAATATAATCTACTGCATCCCATAGACAGAGCTACAGTTTGATTGAAAGATTCAGAGAGAGTTTGAGAAATCGAGCCACTCACCCCTTACCACCCTTCTTCCTCAGAACCGACAGTGAGTGTTCTTCAGGGACCCAACGGCCTGGCGACCGGATTCTCGCAGAGTCCTTATGACCTCCCACGGAACAGCCACATTCCCAGCCACTACGACATCCTGCCAATGCGCCACAGCCCAACACACACCCCACCCCCTCCAGAGAGCCCCCCGAGCTCCCTGCTGTAGAGCCCAGTCCTGCCCAGCCCAAAAACACAGACGCAAGGACCTCGTTTTTTAAAATCTCTCTTTCTCTTCAACAATCATTCAAGTACAGATGCATGACATACTGGACATGACACAGGAGAAGAGCAGATTCTTCTCTGAGGTTTGTGGGAAATGAATAGTACATCAAAACAAGAACAGATTTGGACACCAGCGATTATTCATCATCCCTCTCAGAGGCGTTTTAAAACAAGCTGTGCATATAAAATCAGGTGTAAAAAAGCATTCTTTGTTTATAGGTCTATGAAAAGACACTTAGAGGGAATAAAGGAGCGTTTGATGGAAATTTTTGATGGAATATTTAATGGAAACATATGATATGTTGAATCTTAAAAACATAGAGCTCCACATACTGGAACAGATAATCAATGCGACTCATTGATCCAGAACTTTTCATTAGAAGCTGGCATCGATCTTGAAAACGAGAACAAGGGGTGACGATGAAGGAACAATCCTCTTTTTTTTTGCCCCCCAAAAAAGTCTGGGCATTGGCGACAAAGCATGGTTTCATTAAGAAATAATAAGACTTCTTATTGTGTAAAGATGGTTACCAAAACAGTGTGTGAGAAGAGCGAGAACCGATCATTTATCGACCACTTCTAAACCTACTCAGAAAAATTTATAAAGGTTTATGAGGAGAGCCTGGGTCAACATGAGCTGCACTGCTCATTTGTGTAACATCCTGGTGCTTTCTACTGTACATAAGAGTTTATGACTGTTGCTGTCATTTATTTGGGTGTGTATGTTTTATGAACGTGGGACTAAGCTATCATGTTTAGTTTTTCTTCTTTGTATATTTACATTTTTTAAAACATCTGTTAGCAGGCCTTGAAGGGCTTTTAATTTGTGGTTCTGTATTTATGATGTTTATTTATGCCTCGTTTGTGCAAGTGATGTTTTTCTTTGTAGTGTAAAAGGTAAACATATTTAAACGGGAAAAAAGTAGCATGAACAAATGATGATAACCATAGTGACCACTTATTTTCATGTTCTTGTGCTATTCGTGCACAGTATTAATATATAAAGTCGACATTATATGTTAGCTCTTATGTCATAGTAGATTCCATGACAAGATGAGACCTCATGCGTGTCCTGAAAAGTTTAGTATAAATAGACTTGGAGACGTGTCCCATTCTGTGTGTTTCAGTTTGTTTGATGACTACAGCTTTGCTGCTTTGATTTTTGTTCTAAAGTGGCTGCATTCCCATATAATAGCAATAACATAGTGACAATCGTTCATAAATAAAAGAAAAAAAAATGCATTTCATCGATCCTACCAGATCTACAGGTTAATAGTGGCTGCTCTCGCACTTTTAAGATTTGATTTTTTTCCAGAATACTCGTTTAATTTTTTGGGTTAATTGCTGCTTGATTTTTTCTTGTAAAAAAAAAAAAATATATATATATATGTATATATAGTCATAATTTAAAATTTGTCCTATGGACAGTACACATACTTCAATCAGAGTACTTAATCTTAAGATTTTTATTTCTAATTCATTTAGAAAACACATGTTTTTAACATTGGTCAACCATTATCAAAATATTTATTTCCAGATCTGTACTGAATATTATCTTGTTACATACAAGTGCTCCCTTTTGAATAAACCAACTATTTTTACTAACTTTAGAAATTATGACTTAATGCTTATGCCTTAAGGAATTGAAATTAAATAGAACAAAAAAAGGAATAAAGTAACACAGAATATAGCAGCAGTGGTTAATGAGGTTTAAAAAAAAACTCTTACATGACAACTCTGAGCATTTAAAGAAAAGTTCAAGTACTCACCCTCAGGCCATCCGAGATGTAGATGATTGCTTTTCTTTATGAAACAGATTTGGAGAAATTTAGCATTAAATCACTTGTTCACCAATGGATCCTCTGCAGTGAATGGGTGCCGTCAGAGTGAGAGTCCAAACAGCTGATAAAACCCTTCACAGTATTCCACAAGTAATGTATTGTGAAGTGAAAAGCTGCGTGTTTTCAAGAAACAAATCCATCGAGGCGTTTTTAATGTCAGCCCAGTTGCTTTTAACTAAAATATGAGTGTTTTATCTATAATATTGCTTTCTCCAGTCCCCTCATCTGAATCAGGAGAGAAATAAGACACAGATTAAGCACTGGTTACAACCATAACAGATCCAAACAAATTATTTTGTTGGTTTTGATGTGAAGACAACAGGGGATGGATTTTTCACTGGAGGAAGTGTCATTATGGATTATTGACGTTATGGATTTTGGCTAGAAGAGATAAAACAAACTCATCTACATCTTGGATGGCCTGAGGGTACATTTTCATTTTTGGGCAAACTTACTTCAAACACACAAAAACCAGCATAAGCCAAACTTTGAATTAACTACATTGTTTATTTGCTCTTTTAAATTGGAATTACAGGTGGACAGAGTAATAGTATAATCATAACAATACAAAATAAATCACAGTACAGTGCAGACAAAAAGGAACAAAAAGAAAGAAAGTTCTCGAGGCAATACGTGAAAGATCCGACAGTCAGAAAAGTAATATCCGGCTAATCTTCCTAGGACACACCAGCTATGTGCAGTGCATGGGCAGGTCATAGTTGTGCCATCTGTACCCTCACATCATTGGCACTGGCCCCCGTTAGCACCAGAGACCCCTGCCTCGAAAGAACAGTCATACAATCAGAGTCAGGGTCCTAAACGAGCGCAAGCAGACCCTGACGTGTGTATAATCACCAGGTCTTTTCCTTTTGATGGCGATAAGTACTGTATATTACCTCAGTGTGCTGCTTAGAAGACCTAGAGTTTTACCTTATATAAGATACAGGAGACGAAAACCGTAAAATGACTCACATGCACTTATGTCTGTTCAGTCTGATTCATTAATTACATTGCAGCCTTTACGGGCCTTCGATTCCACCTGGAATGTGTTCTGATACTGCGGAGAATGATCGTAGCAAACTATGTTGTTTCACCAAGGGCTGGGGTAATTAAAGTCAAGGGGATCGATAACCAAAGTGAAATTTCCAGCAAATAAATGACTTCACAGTTGTTGCAGACTAATATGCTGAGGTCTACAGCATTCCTCCGCTCCGAGGTCACCCGTGGTGAGTGACCGTTATATAACATGCATTATTAGTTCAGTCTTTACTAATATTTTATGTCACACTGAGTACGTTTTATTAGACAGCAATTAAGCGAAGACGAGCATCACAGCTTGTGGTAGTTTCCCCATCTGCTGAACTCAGGACAACAACTTTTTTGTAGGCTAAAACATAATACATTCATAAATTATCACACGGTCTTAATATTTAACAGTCCCACCACTTCGCCACGAAGTTTAAAGGCTAACAACTCGATTCAAGAGACTACCACAGAATAAATACAAGTTACAGGTCTTAAGATCATTAACTGTATGTAGTGGCGCTAAGTCAAACTGGGAGAGAGATTTTACATTCAGTGCAAAAACGAAAAGAGAAAAGTATTCAGTCTATTCCCTAGAATGCTCTCGATGTGATGTGGCCATCAGCTTGCCGCCATTCACTGTTGCGTGTTTTTCCTGTTCCGACTTTAAGGACCTGCAAAAGTACACTGGGTTCGAAGTCGTGACGAGAAAATAATGTTACGTTCCCTCGTTTCTTACGGAATAGATCTGTGGTAGTGTTTCAAAGAGAACTTATGCCTAATTGCTAAAGTACTTTCCCCTCTTTTTGCATGATCAATTATTGTTTGTTCAAATTGAACTTTTGCTATATGAAGACAAGGCCTGGAATACGAAAAGAAAAAGACTACATTACAGTTCGCACATGCACGGGTAGCTAAAAAGGTGCTGCGTTTTAAGCACATGCGTGAAGGCGTCCGTGTGTGACGTTCCATCAGAAAAAAAGGCACTATAAAACCACTATTCTACCTTGAAGCACGTGAAGGTGATGAGAAAACAGCGTGGTAGCTATATACCTTAAGGCCTTTTTCCACTGGCCTGATGGTGAAATCAAGGACGTGACGCGATGTTCCTGTGCCAAGTGCGTGAAGGGACTGTACATGCGATGTAAACTATACTTGGGAGATGGCTAAAAGGTGAAGACTGTGGTCTTTGGGCCCTAATTGTCATCTAACATCTATCAGGTACATCATCTCTCTACAATCACAACATTAAATATAGCAAAACCTCCAATACTGCACGTTTCTCCCCTCCACCCCAATGACAAGGGGGCTGCTACTAAAGACATAAGCGAACCTCACACGTTTGCGAATGAAATATATTAAGACATTTCAGTGAAGATGGGCACAAATGATTATTAAAATTCTGCAATATAAAAGCCTACCATGGCAGGAAGGAAAAAACAACAACAACAACAAAAAAATAAAACAAGCTTAGTCCAGACTGCAGGTGGTGACCCTTTGAGACTCCAGCTTTTGGAACCAGCCTCTGTGCTCAAGCCTAGTTGTGCAGCTGCATCTCAGACCCAAAGCAGTCTTGAAGGGGAGGGGAGGAGGGGGGTGTTGCATGTGGGTGGTTGGGGGAGGGTATGGGACAGGACGGGACGGGTGCCACTAGATGCTCTGGCAGCACTGCATCTTTGGTTTATTCTCAGTAGGTTGCACCTGGATGGACACCACATTGTTGCTTGGTGACATGTCATTGTCCCGGCGGTCAGACATCTGCTTTTGGGATACGATCCGGTAGATTTCTGCAGAACAGAAAGAGATATTGATGCTAAGATGATGTATGGAGCCAACAATCCAGGAACTGGTAATGAATACGGACTTTGTGTTGCCATAAAAGCCTATAAACCCTACAGTTATTACTGGATGTCAGGGACGAACGCAATTATTGCATTGCAACGGACTGCGATGCTTTTGAAACATGTATTATTTGGTCCTCCTCTGCAGATGCCAGGAGCCAAACAGAGGCGCAAAAGACGACCGAAACTCTCTATTGCAGTCACGTCAGGCTAGAAAAACCCAACCGACCAAAGCAGGGCTTTTGATGAGTCATTCATAAGGATCTGGCCTTCAGCCAATCATTTACAATCTTTCTTTTCCTTTTACACAAACACACAATCGCTTCCTCAAGCTTGTTTAGTGTGTATTACCTTCTTCATGCATTACTCATTACAAAAAATAAAAAAAAAAGTTTATCATTCTTCAACGCACACTCACCAGTCAGGATGGTCTGAAAAGCGGTCTCTACATTAGTGGAATCCAAGGCTGAGGTCTCTAGGAAGGACAGACCATTTTTCTCTGCAAACATGAGGGGATATATATTAATGGACATGGTAACAATTAACAAAGTACACAAAGATACTAAAGAAGCCCTGGGTATACACTCTTCCTGTAATTTATCAGGAGTTAAAGGTCTACTTGTAAGAGTTTACTGTGGATCTAACCTGCAAAAGCACGTGCTTCGTCGGTGGGCACGGCCCGAAGGTGACGCAAGTCGCTTTTATTGCCCACGAGCATGATGACTATGTTGGTGTCTGCGTGGTCTCTCAGCTCTTTAAGCCAGCGCTCCACATTTTCATAGGTCAGGTGCTTGGCGATGTCATACACTAGAAGGGCCCCAACAGCTCCCCGGTAATACCTGTAGACCAGCATGGATAATAAATCAAAGTAACCTCAATGAGTACACAGAAAATGCACACTTCTTGATTCTAATTTGAGTAATTCAATGGTTATTGCAATTAAAATACAAATATTTGACTTCCTAATCGGTTATGTCATGTAAAAACTTCTGAATCAGTTTTAATTTTGATGTCACATACTTCTTTTTACTCAAAAATACATCAGATTATGCTAATGTGAGTGCTATGTACATTTATTCATTTGCCAGACCCTTTTAGCCACAGCTACATTTACAGTTGAGGAATACAGCAATCAACTATCTTAAGATGCCAATAAACACAAGAAGTGCCCTTTATACAAGGTTTCAATCATTGTTCAAAAAAGTATAAGCTAGGACAGGTATTAAGAGGTATTAAGAGATAAAGGGTATTAAGAGAATAGAAAAAGTGAAGGCATTGATTTTTTTTATGAGGTGACAGTTAGATGCTGACAGAAGAGATTAGTTTTTAGGTGTTTCTTGAAGATTTTCATATTGAGTTTGAACACTGAGTTAAGAACGTTTCACACTCAAAACAATATCTATAAAAATAACTATAATGTTAACTATACCGTTATTGCATTCACACCAACTTACAATAACTTTCTGTTTATCATCGTCATTCATAGCAGTTCTCTCATTTTAAGTGCTTGAGCTCTTTAAAGACAGGTGTATTCTGACCAATCACGTTCTTCAACTGGGAAATTTTTTTTACCGAATGTGATTCTGCATTACATGTTATTGTGACTGTTGTGATTGTGGTGTGGACTTCTAGGCTTAGAATGTTTATTAAAACTTCACAAGTCACACTTATCGTCCTTGCTGTGAATGGGCCTTTAGACTTATTCAGAAAAAAACAACAATTTCAGAAATATCAACCGTTATCTGTAATATGAGGAATAACATTTTTGATTTTTGAAGAGTCTTACGCTGAAGTGATGGCCCGGTAACGTTCCTGTCCGGCTGTGTCCCAGATCTGAGCTTTCACCGTCTTTCCATCCACCTGAATGCTACGTGTAGCGAACTCTACTCCAATAGTGCTTTTGCTCTCAAGGTTGAATTCATTTCGGGTGAAACGTGACAACAGGTTACTCTTCCCCACACCAGAGTCTCCAATCAGGACCACTTCAAAATAAAACGCATCAGGATTTCATATCAGGACATCAGACCTCTTTTTAAAGGGTTAGTTCACCTAAATGTTTTGTGTCATTTTCTTACCCTCATGTAAACCCATAAGAATTGTCCACATCTTTAAAACATAATTGAAGGCATTTTAAATGAAACCTTGTATCCATTCCATAAAAAAACAAACAGTTCAGAAACAAGCATGTTCCATGTTTACCATATTTGATATACTCTATATACATGCACTGATCAATATTTAGATATGAATAGAAAACTAAATTACATAAACCAATTGTGTCTCTTCAGAAGACTTGTTTGCTATGTCTGAGTTTTTGAACCCAGTTTTAGTTAAGCCTACATGGTCTTTTAACGGAGGAACAGAAATCTCTCAGGTTTCTTTCTAAAATATTTTAATGTGTGTTTCAAAGATAAACCGAAGTCTTATGGGTTTTGAATGACATGAGGGTGAGTAAATGATAGAATTTACATTTTTGGATGAACCATCCCTTTAAATGGGAGTGTGAGTGATAAATCAAAGGTACTTCTGTCTAAAATAAAATAAAAGGAACAAACCTCTTCACATTAGGAAACTGAGTGCTTATGTCACAACCAGATGCCACATTTAAAAGTGAAGTGCATTTAAATAAGTGGCAAAAAATGCCATTGTTGGACAGATTACCATTTTTGGTAACTGCTGTGACAAAAACGTGTTGCAGATTGTGGATGTAGAGAAAAGTTCTAATCTTATTTTAAGACGCATACACTGATCATGATGGAACTACTAGATTAGAGAGGTAGTTTACTACGAATCACATGATTTCACAGCACGTAATTTCCTAACTGGTGACAACCTAAAATGCTGCTAGAACAATACACTACAAAGAAAATAGAAAACAACTTGTTTTAGGGACTTGTCACAAAAGTTTCATATGCTTTCATGAAGGAAAAATAACATACGTTCACAAAGAGAGGCCGCGTCACCTGACACCTTATAGCGACTTAAAATACAATAACAATCACCTAACACAAACAATTATTAATATTTAAACCAAAACATGTAAAGTCCATCATTACTGACATTTTTCCAAATCCGTATTACTTTATTTTTGCCGACAAAACACAAAAGGAGATGTTAGAGGGAATGACAACCTCAATCACCGTTCACTGTAACCGTACAGAAGAAGATATAATGAAAGTGAATGGTGGTTTAAGCTGTCCCAAATATCTCCTTTGTCGTCCAAACAAAAAGAAACCCATACTAGGAAAGAACAAACAAACGGGGAAAACAGGCCGTTTCCAATTTCCGCCTGCTCCGTTAAAATCCCCCGGCGACAGTCTCGGCTAACTTCAGCTAGCCGCTTCAAGGTGTGGTCCGATCCACGGTAAACTGTGTTTTATGTGACAGCCATCACCCATATGAACTCAGTGTGCTCTAACTGAGGAATACTTCACATTAACCAACAAACGCTAAAATTATACTTTTTCAGTCGAGGAGTAGGAGTTTGTTTGGGCTGTTGGAAATCAGCTAGCCGGTTAGCTGGCCTTCAGTGTTTAATATAAAACCACAATAACCACGATTATCGGAGCCGCTTTAACTTTACACTCGAGACAAATGTATTCTGTACTCACCTTTAAACAAGTAGTCATATTCGTCATCTCGCGTCCCCATCTCGGTTAAAACAAAAGCGCAAACAATGGAAGAATGTGAAGGAAAAGTGGTGCCGTCTCGACCCTGTCCTCTCCGCAGCTGCACTGCAGTGTATTTGTGATTAGGCTGTAGCCATGCTAGCAAGTTAGCAAACAGGCGAACCAGCGAACATCTCCCGAAGTTTTCCGGGTTAGAGCCTTTACAGACTGCCAAAATAAAAGCCTTGTTATAACATTCATTTAATTACATTTGGCTGTATTTTTTTTAACAAAAAGCTTTCATTAAGTTGAAGATGAGATACTATTGTAATGTACAAATGTATGCTATATAGTGTGTAAAATATTGTGTGCCTTGTTGATAGCATATATGTTAATATCTTGTATTTATTGTGGTTTGTTCTGAATACAGGACAGTGATAACGTCTTGCTGATTTATCACGTTCTACTAAACATGTTAATAAACATGTTCGTGTGTTCGTGCTATCGTTTTGAAATGCTAATTTTAAAGCTTAATATACTTTAATATAAAATATGTGCGTTGTCACAAATATTTTTTTGTAGAGCAGAAAACACTAAAGTTACTTTCATTAACGGGGAACATAAAAAGGAAGTGATATGAAATATGTCCTGCTCCTGCAGTGAGGTTTGTGGCGTACCACTGTGTTCGTGAGAGTTATTTTCAATCTAGGCTTGTATGTGGCTGTTTAGGTCATACTTCCTGGTGATGGGGGTTTGGAGGAACAAACAAACTAACAACAAAAGTGACCACATATCTCATAATTAGTCATCAAAATGGGTAGATTTCACATTGTTGGTAGGGCGGTTCCATGGTGTAATGGTTAGCACTCTGGACTCTGAATCCAGCGATCCGAGTTCAAATCTCGGTGGAACCTAACTTTTTATTCTTTTGTGTAAGAAACGTTAGTTTGGATTTATCAATACTGGTCAACAGTAGCATGAAACGACTGTGCTTAAAATGTCAATAATTAGCTCAAACACTGTGATAAATCCATAACACTTTTTTATTAATTTATTATAATTTTTATAACGTATGTATTTTTTATATTACACAAAGGAAAGGCGTTAATCAGGTATTAATCGTCTTAAATTAAACGAAACCGCATTCTATTAAACGTTTTCTAACGTAAAACGATTTATTTATAATAAATTGAAACTTTACGTATGACCACTAGGGTGCAGTATTGTACGTGTCTTGAGTCAGAAAAAAAATACAAAAATTATTGCAATGTACTGAATGTGATGGGGCTTTCTGAGTACTATCATTTAGTAATCTACAACATACAGTTGTACCTTCTTTAGGCAGATGAAAGGCAATGCATTGCAGTGGTAATGGGAAAGCCCCCATGGTTCACAATGAGTCACGGTACATACAATAAGAAACATTTCAGATTTGAATCAATGCATATCTCATGTTTAGGCGTCTATATTTATTTTATTTTGACTGGATAATGTGGAAATGACAAGGACAATGATGCCACCAAAAGTATTTAGTCATTCTGTAATTATAGTCTTAAAAGTATCAAATTCCATACTTCAATCATATTGCACAATCATATCAACCAAGCCTGTGACTCATAATAGATAAACATGCATTTCCTGGCAATGTATACCAGACCTGATTTTCTTCCAATTGTATGGAGTACTCTGCTGAATACAGATTATTTGTCTAGATTGTATTCTTTTCTTTTAAAATGTAATTTTTTTTTTTACATCAAATGATTTTTTTTTATTACACAAAAAAATCAGTTACAGCTATAAGAAGGTTTTGTACTTCTTAGATTCTAGTTCAGAGAGACAAATAAACCAGCATTCAAATATTCCTTCACTATTCCAATATGTTTAGCAAATGGCTACACCCATTTTTTCATAATTTATTTTTCTGTTTTTTTTTCTTTTTTTACATCACCCAGATTCAAGACATTGTCCAGATGTTTTAGAATCTAGTGAATATCCACTAGTGCTTGTCAGCAAACGGTACATTACTGTAATCAGAGCTACATTTTTATGTATATTCTGTCTGCCAGTAATGTACTGTAGCTGTGTTGCTGACTCATATTTGAAAAGAATCACCTGCTGGACAGTTGGGGGGTTTCTACACTGCAAAATGTGTTCTTATACCAAACAACATGCAATATAATGCCTTTCACTTTTGTCAGCATTAAATATTCTAATATTTTAGGTGTTTTCCTGTTAGAAAGTTATTAGTTGAAAAATAAATAAATAAATAAATAACACAATAGAAGAAGAAAAATGTTTACTTTTCAGATTTTTGGAGCTTACAGTTAAACTTATACAGTGTAAATGCAAGTGAAAGGTCACTGGATGTTTTACATATTTCCCAGTTCAGTTGTCAAAATATTATTGAAATCTTTCTTGTTTATATCTATGAATTAAAAAAAATGGAAACAGTACATTTTTGTATGTTTTTGAGTTTCAATTAAAATAGCAACCATTTCAAATAGCAAAATTATGTCTTTACATAACCATATTACAAAATAATTATGAGAACATCAATAAAAACAATAATAAAACTGTACTTAACAAGTTTGCAAGGTGTTTTGATTGTCCTGTAAAACATTCAAAGCAGTCAGACATGAGAACCCAAAAAATAGAGATGTCTTATCACACATTTCAAGTTTGGGTTATTAGTTATTCGAATCACAAGCACACAGTGAAATATAATGACATTACTTCAGCTCCACAGGGAGATTACAGAGACACTGAGGTAGACACAAACACAAGGCACATATCCAACACATAAATATGATTTTTGTGCAGCACGGTAAAGTAAAATTTAGGTACAGACATCTTATTTTTGCCAGATGTACCTCTCAGTTCTTAGATAATTTCTTAGATAATTATATCAAGATGACATATCTATGGTGAACCGGAGTACTACCAAAAGTGGGCTGTGTATAAATTCCACAATTTCTAGCCTAACAAACATAATTGCTACATCTAAACAAATGGAGAATCCTGTGAAGTTGTATGGAAACGCGGCACATGTTGAATACCACTGAATTACAAGCAATGATTCTGGAAGACCCCAGTGGATATCATCAAACTCTGTGGTAGGCGCAGGCGGAGATCAGCGACAGCAGCCTTCAAGCTCTACTCAGTTTGTTCAGCTGCTCTCATGTCAGCTGTATAAAACTCAACTCCAGTCTCAGATTCAGATCCAAACATTAAAACTAAAAAACTTCTCTGTAACACTGTAAAGGCTTTTACAGAAGTGAAAAAAAAAACAATGCGAAATGTTGTACTCCACACTCCGCAGCAGACTGAAACTCATAAGACAGGCAATGATGTTCCAAATACCTTATCTTTACAGAAGCCAAAAATGGCATACTACATTGACTGTTGATGTCTGAAACTCTAGTCCTGCCATTTGGGTGGCTATGGTGTGTCCTTTGGAACCACATAGCTATAGGACTATATCACGAGGGGCTGATGGATATCCCACTCCTTCTTATGTTTATGGCTTTGCACAGTCAGTTGGGTGGCCAGCCAGCATCCACTTAAACTGCTTTATTAAATCATTCATCTGGGTTTAAGAAGTGTTCTGGGTGTCTTCTTGATGAAGAAACCTGAAGCACTTTGAAGATGGCCTTCCGTAGTCGTACTCTCTCGGGTGCTTTGCAACACCTTTTGATCTCTGAACCTTCTAAACAAACATTCTCTTGCAGCACATTAACACCCACACGTTTTCTAGATTAGCACTGCATATGTCACCTCCTAAAAGTCAACTTTTGTCAGTGGATTTCTTTCCTATTGTTTTCAAATCCTGCAAATGTTTTGTCTGGGGACACACGGCAAGAAAATACCTTATGCTATGTCAGTTGAGACACTTATTTAACAAGCTGAGGAGCTGTAGCTGAGAACGTAGTTACAGCGGCAATCCACCCTCATCAGACCACCTAGAATGGCATGGAATGTTTGAGTCAGTGGCACATTTTGTTGGCAGTCACACCATTAACTAGAAAGAATTCTGCTCATTTTCTGTCTGATGAGGGCTGCATAGCCATTTTCAAAGCCCTGTTAAACCAGCAGTGCAGGACCAGGGTTTGCAAACGAACTTAGAGAGTCCCATAGGGCCTATACTCTCTATAACTTTGTCCTTGAATCAGATGTGAAGGAGATTGCCTCCATAACCTGAACCATTTACATGGTGATATTTCCCCACACAATGATTGCTAATGGACATGAGCAATAGTAATAATACAAAATGGAATGAAATACCTTAACTTTTGTTACGTTGGCATATTATGACATGTAACAATTAGTGGTTGATCGAAATTTTGTTTTTTTTAATGGCTAAGGGAAGTTAGAAAGAGCAGGGTGTCTGAAATAATTATAATAGTCAGGCCCAAACGAAAATGCTTCTGCAATGACACCAGATTGATCATTTGTCAGAGTTATTAGAGTTAAAACCATAGTAAAACTGTAGTTTTATACATTTTGTATATAAAAAATGAGACTTTCTATATATATAGAAAGTCTCATTTTTTATATACAAAATGTATAAAACTACAGTTTTACTATGGTTTTACTATGGTTTTCTTGTGAATATATTCTAGATTCATTACATATAAATTAAAACATTTCAAAAGTTATTTGTTTTATTTTTGATGATTAGAGCTTACATCTCATGAAAGTCAAAAATCCAGTATCTCAAAATATTAGAATATTTACATTTGAGTTTCATTAAATTAACCATTCCTAAAGTATAAATTCTGGGTATCTTTTGTTCTTTGAAACCACAATAATGGAATTGACTGCTGACTTGGCAATGGTCCAGAAGACGATCACAAAGTGGGTAAGTCACAGAAGGTCATTATTGGGTGGCTGTCCACAGAGTGCTGTATCAAAGCATGTTAAATGTAAAGTTTAATAACTGGGTAGGAAAAGTTGCACAAGCAACAGGGATGACTGCAATCTTGAGAATTCTTTCAAGCAAAGCTGATTCAAAGACTTGGGAGAGCTTCACAAGTAGTGGACTGAAGCTGGAGTCAGTGCATCAAGAGTCACTATGCTCAGACATCTTCAGAGAAGGGCTACCAAGCCACTTCTGAAACAATAACAACGTCAGAAGCATCTTACCTGGGCTAAGGAGAATAATGTCACGCTGTCTGGTCTCTGTTTCCCTGGGCCTCCACTAGTGGTCTCACTTCCCCATAGGCACCTCACCGCAGGCACTACAATTCCCACAAAGCCTTGTCCCTTCATCACAGTAATTGCACTCCTGTTAATTGCACTCAGGAGTCTTCACTTGATAGTCATCACCCTGCCTATATTAACCTGTCTTTTTCTGTTTGTTTTCATAGAGTCCTTTCTTTCCGTCACCCAGTTTCCTCGCCTTCCGAGTTTCCTTGTCTTCCGAGTTTCTCATTCCTGTTCCAGTTCCTATTCCTGTTCCTGTTCCTTCCCTGTTGTTTGGTTGTTTTGGATTGATTTCTGGTTTTGACCCCTGCTTGTTGGATTCTGATTTGGATTACCCATTAAAACCCACACTGCATTTGGATCTCTCGTCTCCTGTGCTTCCCTGGGTTCCGATTGTAACAGAAGGACTCCATCAATGTCGAGATCCAGCAGTGTGGGACTTCATACCCGTTCCCCACCCAGTATGGTGGAACAAAGGGCAAGATACATCAAATTGACCACCCTCCGCCAAGAGGGCAATGAGGTGGTTGCTATTGCACAAGTGTTCTGGACCCTGGCGGATGGTATGGGATATAATGATGCGGCCCTAAAAGACATTTTCAACACCGGTCTGGATGACCCGATGCCTTGTATGGAAATGGATCAGTTGGACGCTTTTAATTTCTGTGATTTCGTGTTCTACCTACAACATCGGCTTCCGTGGGATACCCCAGCCACTCCTGTCTCTCCCGGTGGGATGGCCGATTCTAGACCGGGGTCTACAAACAGGAGGACCGCCAGCCCAGCGCCACAGCACAAGGTGGTCGCCAGCCCAGCGCCACAGCACAAGGTGGTCGCCAGTCCAGTGTCACGGCGCAAGATGGCCGCCAGCCCAGCACCACGGCGCAAGATGGCCGCCAACCCAGCGCCACAGCATAAGATGGCCGCAAGCCCAGCGCCACAGCACAAGGTGGCCACCTGCCCAGCACCACAGCACAAGTTGGCCGCCAGCCCAGCGCCACTGCCCAAGATGGCCATAGCCCAGCGCCACTGCCCAAGATGGCCGCCGGCCCAGCACCACTGCCCAAGATGGCCACTTGTCCAGAGTCATGGCACAAGATGGCCACTTGTCCAGTGCCTCTGCACAAGATGACAGCCACAGTTGACCCTCCAGAGTCGAGTCAGGTTCTTGTTGACCCTCCAGAGTCGAGTCAGGTTCCCGTTGACCCTCCAGAGTCGAGTCAGGTCACCGTTGACACTCCAGAGTCAGGTCAAGTCACCGTTGACACTCCAGAGTCAGGGCAAGTCACTGTTGACACTCCGGAGTCAAGTCAAGCCACCGGTGATCTTCATGGGCAAAGTCAAGTCACCAGTGTTCTTCATGGGCAAAGTCAAGTCACCGACTATCTTCATGGGCAAAGGCAAGTCACTATTGATCTTCATGAACAAATGCAAGTCACCATTGATCTTCATGAGCAGAGTCATGTCACTAATGATCTTCATGAGCAGAGTCAAGTCACCATTGATCTTCCTGAATCCAGTCTAAACACCACGGAATTACCAGAGTCTCTCCACGTCTCTGCGGAACTACCAGAGCCTCCCCACGTCTCTGCTGAACTACTAGAGCCTCTCCGCATCTCTGCTGAACTACCAGAGCTTCTCCATGCCTCTGCTGAACTACCAGAGCCTCTCCACGTCTCTGAACTACCAGAGTCTCTCCACGTCTCTGCTGAACTACTAGAGCCTCTCCACGTCTCGGCTGAACTACCAGAGCCTCTCCTCGTCTCTGTGGAACTTCCAGAGCCTCGTCACGTCTCAGCCGAACTCTCTGAGCGCTCGACTGATCCTGTCGTGGCAACGGAGGCCACCCTTAACTTGTTCATGTTCTCTGTTTCAGACTTGCCTAACCAGACTTGCTCTCCTGTGTCATCGACCCCACTGTGGGGGTCTTCTGCAACGCCCGGGTGGGCTTCTGTCTCGACCACACGGCTGTGGTGGTCTTCTGCGCTGCCCTGGTGGGCTTCTGTCTCAACCGCACGGATGTGGTGGTCTTCCGCGCCGCCCTGGTGGGCTTCTGTCTCGACCGCACGGATGTGGTGATTTCTGCGCCGCCCTGGTGGGCTTCTGTCTCGACCGGACGGATGTGGTGGTCTTCTGCGCCGCCCTGGTGGGCTTCTGTCTTGACCGCACAGATGTGGTGGTCTTCTGCGCCGCCCTAGTGGGCTTCTGTCTCGACCGTACGGATGTGGTGGTCTTCTGCGCCGCCTTGGTGGGCTTCTGCCTCGACTGCAAGGATATGGTGGTCTTCTGCGCCACCCTGGTGGGCTTCTGTCTCGACCGCAAGGATGTGGTGGTCTTCTGCGCCGCCCTGGTGGGCTTCTGTCTCGACCGCATGGCTCCAATTCCACCTTGCTCCTCTCTGGATTCCTGCCCTGTGGGCTCGGCCCTGGGCCACTGAACATTATGTTCCTTCCTGGACTTGTGTTTTGTTGTTTTGTTTTAGTTTTTTTTTTGGTTTTCTCTCTGTCTCCCTCTATGGACCTGGCCCTCCGTCCCTCCCCCTGATCCTCCGCCGGTCCACCTCCCTCCTGGTCTCCTTGTTTTTGTTTTTTGCTCTTCTTCTCTCTGTTTCCCTCTATGGACCTGGCCCTCCGTCCCTGCCCCTGATCCTCCGCCGGTCCACCTCCCTCCTGGGCTCCCTGATTTTTTTTTTTTTTTTTACTTCTTGTCTCTGTTTCCCCTATTACCTGGCCCTCCATCCCTCCCCCTGATCCTCCGCCGCTCCACCTCCCTCCTGGTCTCTGTGTTCCTTGGTCTGTTCTTGTGTTCAGGTGGAGCATCTGGTAGCTGCTCCGTGGAGGTAGGGGTAATGTCACGCTGTCTGGTCTCTGTTTCCCTGGGCCTCCACTAGTGGTCTCACTTCCCCATAGGCACCTCACCGCAGGCACTACAATTCCCACAAAGCCTTCTCCCTTCATCACAGTAATTGCACTCCTGTTAATTGCACTCAGGTGTCTTCACTTGATAGTCATTACCCTGCCTATATTAACCGGTCTTTTTCTGTTTGTTTTCATGGCGTCCTTTCTTTCCGTCACCCAGTTTCCTCGCCTTCCAAGTTTCCTCGTCTTCCGAGTTTCTCATTCCTGTTCCATCTCCTATTCCTGTTCCTTCCCTGTTTTTGTTTGTTTTGGATTGATTTCTGGTTTTGACCCCTGCTTGTTGGATTCTGATTTGGATTACCCATTAAAACCCACACTGCGTTTGGTTCTCTCGTCTCCTGTGTTTCCCTGGGTTCCGATCGTAACAAATAAGAACTGGACTGTTGCTCAGTGGTCCAAAGTCCTCTTTTCAGATTAAAGTAAATTTTGCATTTCATTTTGAAATCAAGGTCTGGAGTCTAGAGGAAGACTGGAGAGGCACAGAATCCAAGCTGCTTGAAGTCTAATGTGAAGTTTCTGAAGTAAGTGATAATTTGGGGAGCCGTGTCTGCTGGTGTTGGTCCATTGTGTTTCATCAAGTCCAAAGTCAATCCAGTCATTTACCAGGAGATTTTGGAGCACTTTATGCTTCCATCTGCTGAGAAACTTTATGGAGATGCTGATTTCATTTTCCAGCAGGACTTGTCACCTGCCCACAGTGCAAAAACCACTTCCAAGGGGTTTGATGACCATGATATTACTGTGCTTGATTGGCCAGCCAACATGCCTGACCTAAAACTCATTTGGAAAATATGTGATATTTTCAAGAGAAATATAAAACAGAAATAAGAGAAAGAGTCGATCCAACAATACAGGCTCAGTAATACCTCAGCAGTGCCACAGGCTGATCGCTTCCATCCCACAACTCACTGATGCTGGAGTTTGTATTAAAAGAGCCCCAGCCAATTATTGAGTGCATAAATTAACATACTTTAAAGAACTTTAACTTTTTTTTTTTTTGAGATACTGGATAGATACACCTGTATATATGTGTGTGTGTGTCTGTGTATGTATGTATATATATATACATATATATATATATATATATATATATATATATATATATATATATATATATATATGTATGTATAATTAAGTGCCATTTGGATTTTTTTTTCTAAAATCAGCATTTTTATCAGTCTCCTATGTGTAGTTAATTAGTTAATTATTTTATTTAACTTTAATGCCAATGAATAGGTTAAAGGATGTAGCACAGCTTAATGTAGGCCTACTAAAATAAATAAAACTGAAATAAGACATTTTAAAAACAGACATATTAATAAACTAATAACAATAACAAAAACACAACAATATTACCAAAACTGCAACTAAAATTCATATAAAAAAAACTTAAAAATTAAATTTGAACTAATTCCTAAAAGGTACTTTTATATTTGTATTAATTATTTGCGTTATTCAAACTACTTTTTTCGTTTGTACCTCTCATATAATTCAAAGGCTTTTTGTGCTTGTCATTTATCACGGACTGTGTCTTTAAATCCAACTTCCAAGTCCAACACTTTCAAACACATTCTGTCAATAACATTCAGCGCCACAGTCTTTATATGGACTACCTGTCGGGACGCCCCCACATTAAATCAGCGGCGGTCCCCGGAATGTTCAGCTGACGTCACGGCTTGCTGGCAGTCACGTGCCCCGGTGGTAGGTTTTAATAAGCGCTTGCGCGAGCCTGGAGCTGAGCGCATCTCTGAAAGCGTGTCGAGATGAGACACAGCCCTTCCGGAGGGAATATTTATACGTGATAGAGGAATAATTTATTTGTCTGATGAAAATGGAAGGAAATACATAAAGGCCTTCTTCAGTCCCGTGATTAATAATCAGAATAACGGTGCGTGTTTCAATGAGCGTGTCCTCTGAATCGTCGTCCTACTGAAACAGTGAGTGCGCTATGCTCGTTTCTATTTATTGGTTACGAACATTTATTAGCTTTCTGTTAGGAATTGTTCACGTTAAAATAGTGAATAGATGATAAGTATGAAGCGTTTAAGTCAATATATGATGTAAATATATAAGACTGGCCGGGGATGGAGTGACTGCTGTCATCACGCGTAGGTAACTGTGCGCTTGTTTTGATTCTGATCGTGGATTTACATACTATGTGATGATAGTCATCCCTTACACCATTTATCGGTGAAGCTTATTAGAAATATGTTTCTATTAGTATAATTCAGGATTTTGAGCATCGGATGTAAATTACATGACCCTTATGATTTATGAGTTATTGTAAGACTGACCCAGCCCAGGTGTCTGGAATCTGGATGCAGTCAGTCTCACCTTCATATTTATTTCACCGCATTTTTTTTATGTTTGTTTATTAGTATGCAATGTTCTGTCTTTACTGGCAATTAAAATGGATCTATAATGGAAAAGAGGATTAATGTCAGTACTGGTTTGATATGGTCTGCAGGGCCAGAATCTGTGCTATCAATATGTAGATAAGTGGTTGACTTGTGTATTTTTTATGACTTGTTTGTAAATGTGTACATTATGTCCTCCCAATTCTGAATATGTGGGTTAAATCCTTTGGTATAGCTACTCAGCAGGGTGCAACACTCAAATACAGATCAGAAGAGTTACAAAGACAGAGATTTTGTCTGATGTGATAATGTGACGCTGTAGTTGTTTGAAAGAAAGCCTACTTGAGCAAAGCATGAAAAATTTGAAAGTTATTTCAGAGAGGTTAAGGAAGATTTCTCAAAGCATCCATCATGTATTGTGGAGATTTGGCTTTGATCCAGGATTCAGAGTTGGATGTGATATGTATCTTAATTCAGAAAAAAATTGCAATGGATTCATGAGCATGTCTTCATGTTGAAGTTCGGTATTTGCTAGTGTTTCTTTAAATTCATTTAAGCATGAATATGATTTTTTTAAATATGATACATCGCACCAGTTTTACCGGTTTATTGCATTTCGTCATCGCTCAACTGTAATTTATATATTTTAAGTTTAACAGTCTGTGCTTAACAAGCTTCAGCAATGCATGCTTTTAGTTTGGTTGGGCGTTCCTTTAAAATGTATCATGACATTACAGTTAATGTTACATTAAAGGGAAACATCTGTTGAAACATTTTCACTAATAAGCCTCTTGGTTGTTTTCATCTTCTCATCCACTTTGGAAATCCTGCATGGGCAAAACTTGTTTCAAAACTCCAGATGTTTGCCAGAATTTGTCTCTTGACAATAGGTTGAATAAATGCATTACTTTATAAGTGTCTTTTAACCCAAAAGTTGTAGTAGATAGAGTTGAGTTGGAACTTTAAAGAGAAAAGAAACCCTGCCTGTCCTGTACCTCAGTAAAGTCTTCCTGACAAAACATTTCCACATAGAAATAGCTTGCCTACTTCCCCCTATCCAAAGTATGCAGATGTCTGCTTGTTTCCCGGCATGGTGCAAAGGAATCAAATGTCCGCCCCATGTCTTAAGCAGGACCAGATGCTCGTCCAAATGTGCTGCATTAGTTCCCCCTTCTTGTGTTTTCCTCCAGGCCTCCCTGCTGTCCCAGAGCTGTGCAGCCTGTTGGTCCATGGAGCCCTTATGCAGGACCACAGCCCATGGCTCCAGCACAGCTGGATAAGATCAGGCTTGTTTTTATGGGGAGGCTGTTAAATTGGCTTATCCTGTGGCTCTTACACGACACAGGTTGGTGAAAGAAGGGCAAGGCTTATCATGTCAAAAGCATGCTTCCCACAGCAGTACTAAAATGAAATTATTAGAAAATGGTGTTTGTTATGCTGTGGGTGTTTT
The DNA here is from genome assembly GCF_963082965.1 of Carassius carassius. NCBI lineage: Eukaryota > Metazoa > Chordata > Actinopteri > Cypriniformes > Cyprinidae > Carassius > Carassius carassius. The sequence goes on from NC_081777.1 coordinate 22,473,575, forward strand.
GTTTGGGCTACTACTATATTTTTCCCGCTTTTTTTATGTTATCATTTTTATATATTTTTATATTACTCCCTTTATTATTTATTTACAACACATGATCTTTTGGAGTTTCTGAAGTTCTTTATGCAGCTTTAACTATGGATATTTGGATAACACAAAAAGAAGCCATTTTAAAAACGAATTAATGGATGCGAATACTGTTTAGCATTTGATGAACATTACATTTATCGTTTTTAAATAATTTAAGTGTCTTTGTTTGGACAGTTTTTATTCCATAGATTTTATGTAATGTAATAATGCATTACTTTTTTGATAATGGGCCAGGACTTTGAGTGCTAATCCTAGATCACATCATGAATACACTCCCAGCCTGCAACTCTCAGATTTATGTCCATTATCTGAATCTGTTTTCATATTCGGTGGCATCATTCATTGCGTAGTGGTTTCTGTACTGTGTGTACTGAAACTGTCCAGTCATTTAAACTGGAAAAGGGAACCATCGATCTCTTACTCCTGTTCTTTGGAAAGACAAGTATCAAGTCGGTCCGAGATCAGGGAAGTAAAGGAGTTTCATTAAGTGTCATTTTCTTTCATGGTTTCTCCATGCCAGGATTTCCGCTGCGTAGGACCCATGTTGATTTGTCTGATGAAAGTGCCTTTACCAACGCACTTCCGGGCGTTTTTGAGTCCCTCATTGACGTTACCATGGTGTTTCACAATAAAGAAGTGACTTCCTATGAGTTGAAAGGAAAAGTGTTGAGTCAGTGCAAGAGTCTCTATTATTGCATCACAAAACAATGAAATCTGCCTCAGGGCTTTCCAGTGCGCAGTATGCCTTATTACAATATAATAATAACAATATAATTCTCTGCATGTTTCTCCAAATTTGCCTAGAATTTCTCTCTAACCTGTCGGGTTATGCTGTTTCCTTTCCTCCCAACAGTTGTTATTGAACTGTTGATGTGAGATTGTGAAGTCCTCATTACTGCATCATTATTTCTACCAAAAGAGTCAGCTTTCTGCTCTGTGACTCATTTTTAATAGTTTTATGTAAGTATTTTTCTCTCCCCCATTACATTTTAAAGTCGAATGATGAATATTTGCTGGCTTTTCTTCATGGTTGCCATGGTGAGGATTATCATTTTTCTCTTCTGATGGTAGAGAGGGCACAGCCAGCCTCTGCGGATAGCGTGGTTGTTGGACCGAGAGATTATGTCTATATATAATCCTAAATCTCTCACGTAACATGACTGTCACGATCGGTGTTACAGAGAACACAGGAGAGAGAACCAAGTGCAGGTATGTGACTTTATTAAAGGGCAAATCCAAAGGGTTAAACAGTCCAGGCAGGGTCAAAACCGGTAAATCCAAACATAACATAAACAAGGCAAGGCAAGGCAAGGCAAGGCATTGACGGACATGAATTAACATTAAACAAGGACTCCATCACTAAGACTCAGACAGACCAGGTATAAATACACAAAAGGATATGGGGAAACAGGAGACAGGTGGGGAAACAATCAATTAACTAAACAAGGAGGAAGGTGACCAAATAAGGAGACAGGAAGTGATAATATGATAAACACCGTGGGAACTGAGGACACCTAGTGGGAACCCAGGGAACACAACCCAGACACTGTGACAGTACCCCCCTTCTACGGAGTGGCTCCCAGACGCTCCAAGACAGACACAAAACAGAGACCAGGAGGGAGGCGGACAGGTGGAGGCTCAGGGGGAGGGACGGAGGGCCAGAAAAGAAAAACATGGGGAAAAGGCACCAGAATGTAAACACAACACAGAAAGACCAGGAGGGAGGAGGACCGGAGGAGGTTCAGGGAGAGGGACGGAGGGCCAGACTAACAGAAAGGAACAGGGACAGACATTAACACAAAAACAAAAGGAAAAAACAACATGAAGCCCCCCAGGGCGGAGCAGACGACCACCACACCCTTGTGGTCAAGGCCAGAGTCCTCCAGGGCGGAGCGGAAGACCACCACAACCGTGTAGTCAGGGCAAGCGCCCCCCAGGGCGGAGCAGAAGACCACCATGTCCGTGTGGTCAGAGCAGAAGCCCCCCAGGGCGGAGCAGAGGACCACCACGTCCTCGTGGTCGACGCCAGAGTCCCCCAGGGCGGAGCGGAAGACCACCACAACCGTGTAGTCAGGGCAAGCGCCCCCCAGGGCGGAGCAGAAGACCACCATGTCCGTGTGGTCAGAGCAGAAGCCCCCCAGGGCGGAGCAGAGGACCACCACGTCCTCGTGGTCGACGCCAGAGTCCCCCAGGGCGGAGCGGAAGACCACCACAACCGTGTAGTCAGGGCAAGCGCCCCCCAGGGCGGAGCAGAAGACCACCATGTCCGTGTGGTCAGAGCGGAAGCCCCCCAGGGCGGAGCAGATGACCACCACGCCCCTGTGGTCAATGCCGGAGTCCAACAGGGCGGAGCAGAAGGCCACCCAGTGACTTGACCTGACTCTGAAAGGTCCACGAGGATCTGACTCGACTCTGGAGGGTCAACTGGAACTAGCCCTGACTCTAGACCGGTCTCGGGCACCGCATCGGGAGTGGCCTCGGGCACCGCATCGGGAACGGGCACCGCCTCGGCCTCTGGAACAGCATCGGGCACCGCCTCGGCATCGGGCACCGCCTCGGCCTCCGGAACGGCATCGGGCACCGCCTCGGCCTCCGGAACGGCATCGGGCACCGCCTCGGCCTCCGGAACGGCATCGGCCTCCGGAACGGCATCGGGCACCGCCTCGGCCTCCGGAACGGCATCGGGCACCGCCTCGGCCACCGGAACGGCATCGGGCACCGCCTCGGCCTCCGGAACGGCATCGGGCACCACCATCGGGCACCGCCTCGGCCTCCGGAACGGCATCGGGCACCGCCTCGGCCTCCGGAACGGCATCGGGCACCGCCTCGGCCTCCGGAACGGCATCGGGCACCGCCTCGGCCTCCGGAACGGCATCGGCCTCCGGCACGGCATCGGGCACCGCCTCGGCCTCCGGAACAGCATCGGCCTCCGGCACGGCATCGGGCACCGCCTCGGCCTCCGGAACAGCATCGGCCTCCGGAACGGCATCGGGCACCGCCTCGGCCTCCGGAACGGCATCGGGCACCGCCTCGGCCAGCATCGGGCACCGCCTCGGGAACGTCCTCTGGGCTTTGAGGAACGGTAGACGCCTGTCTCCTCCTCCTCCGCCCTCTATGATGGCGAGTCGGTGACACCTTGTCTGGAGACTCAGGCGTTGAGTCGGCCATGTTGTGCTGTGGCTCCAAGCTGGCGGCCATCTTGTACTGTGGCGCTGGGCTGGCGGCCATCTTGTGCTGTGGCTCTGGGCTGGCGGCCATCTTGTGCTGTGGCTCTGGACTGGCAGCCATCTTGTGCTGTGGCTCTGGACTGGCAGCCATCTTGTGCTGTGGCTCTGGACTGGCAGCCATCTTGTGCTGTGGCTCTGGACTGGCAGCCATCTTGTGCTGTGGCTCTGGACTGGCAGCCATCTTGTGCTGTGGCTCTGGACTGGCAGCCATCTTGTGCTGTGGCTCTGGACTGGCAGCCATCTTGTGCTGTGGCGCTGGGCTGGCAGCCATCTTGTGCTGTGGCGCTGGGCTGGCAGCCATCTTGTGCTGTGGCGCTGGGCTGGCAGCCATCTTGTGCTGTGGCGCTGGGCTGGCAGCCATCTTGTGCTGTGGCGCTGGGCTGGCAGCCATCTTGTGCTGTGGCGCTGGGCTGGCAGCCATCTTGTGCTGTGGCGCTGGGCTGGCGGCCATCTTGTGCTGAGGCGCTGGCTCAGCAGCCCTGACGTTGACCGTCTTGGGAATCTCTAGAATCTTGGACAGCGTAGCGAAATAATCCAAGAATGAGTCAGCGGCCTTCTTGGGCATTGGCGCTGAGCTGGCGGCCATCTTGCACCGTGGCGCTGGACTCGCGGCAATCATGGGCAGTGGCGCCACCGTGGCGGACGTGCGCTTCCTCTCCCCTCTCCGTCCGCCATGGTGAGACGGTGGCTCTGATCCATCCCACACGAGACCCGGGTCGAAGGGAGGCCATGGTTGAGAGTGATGCTGGGTCTCCTCTCGACCACTCCCTCCTCGGCGACCTCCCCTGGTCCCCCGGAAAACCACCAGGCGAGTTCCCTCAAAACCGTCATTCTACCGCTCTATGGCTGGGGATGAGACATAGGCAGACATACCGCTGGTTCTTACTGTGACGGAGTCCTTCTGTCACGATCGGTGTTACAGAGAACACAGGAGAGAGAACCAAGTGCAGGTATGTGACTTTATTAAAGGGCAAATCCAAAGGGTTAAACAGTCCAGGCAGGGTCAAAACCGGTAAATCCAAACATAACATAAACAAGGCAAGGCAAGGCAAGGCAAGGCAAGGCAAGGCAAGGCAAGGCAAGGCAAGGCAAGGCAAGGCAAGGCAAGGCAAGGCATTGACGGACATGAATTAACATTTAACATTAAACAAGGACTCCGTCACTAAGACTCAGACAGACCAGGTATAAATACACAAAAGGATATGGGGAAACAGGAGACAGGTGGGGAAACAATCAATTAACTAAACAAGGAGGAAGGTGACCAAATAAGGAGACAGGAAGTGATAATATGATAAACACCGTGGGAACTGAGGACACCTAGTGGGAACCCAGGGAACACAACCCAGACACTGTGACAGTGACACATCTGCTACGTTTTCTTCTCACTTTGTGTCTGTTTGGTGGACTTTCTGTTGTGTATGTCTGTGATCGGATCTTGAGAGGTTTGATTGTTTCTGCAAGTAGACTGATGGATTTATGTTTGCTTTGTGTGATGTTGTTGAGCACAATATGTGAAATCAGCTATAGGAGAGACATCTGGAACAAAGTGTGCATCAGTGACTTTGTCAATGTTGTTGGACAAGGGACAGAGAGAGTGTTCTAGAGTCCCCTCCTTCAAAGCCCAAAGGTTTATATGGATGAGAAGGATTAGAGTTCTAAGGCCTGAATTTATTCTCAGCATCTAACCAGGATCTTGAAATCTGCCGATGACTTGTCACCATTTCCACCATTTCCAACTTCCCGTTTCACACCATCAGTGTCACTGGTTCCTTAAAAGAAAAACGTCTTTACTTCGACACATCGTTATATCAAATGAACTAGTCAATAGGTCAGTTTCAATTCCTGAGCTCTTAAGCCATGTCCCATGACTCTGTTGGCCATTACTGTAAATCACAGAGAAGCCATTGGCCCAGATGGTGTCCACTGTAATGATGATGGTACTAGGCGTGTAATGGTTTAAATTTCTATGTTCATGATTTTTGGTACAGTTCAATATTTGATCAGGGGAAAAAAGACTACATTAACATATTTATCGACATATCACATTAGACTGACTGATATAAAATTATAATTAAACTTTATTTGGAGTATTTCTTTGTTGCACATTTCTTAATATTATCCCTAAAATGTGTTTAAATATCACTATTAATAAGGATTGCTTGATCTCTGTACAATATGAGTCTTTCAATGCAAGATATTTTCAATATCTGAAGTATACTTGCAATAATTTCACTTTAGCACAGACATATTTATTTATAGCTATATCTTTAGTTGGACCTTAGCACTACTTCAGCTAAATTAATGTGCATTATTTTAGTTGTTAGTTGTTCCAAATTAGTTGTTCCAATTAAGCAGACTTTATATACAAAAAGTACAATTGCAGGGTATTTTTATTAGGCACATAAATATGTACATTTATTTTTAGTGAACCTAGTACATTTTTTTCACAAGGGTATTCATCTAGGAATCCTGAAAAACATTTATCTTGGTTGCTTTCCACAGAAATCTTAAGCAGCACAACTGTTTTCAGTATTATAATAATTAAACATGTTTCTTGAGTAGAAAATCAGCACATTAAAATGATTTCTGAAGGATCATGTGACATTGAAGACTAGAGTAATGGCTGCTAAAAAGTCAGATTTTAAAACACAAATTATACAAATATTATACATACATATTACACAGAGAAACATTACAACCCTAGATTTAGGTTTCAGTCATTTTTTGGGACTGCATGACCTCTACAGAAAGATAAAACTGGACCTACAGTCTACTAGCAGGTACCATGCTATTTTTGGTGCTATGAAGCCATGTGAACATCAGTCACTCGTAATGACTCAGAGTGAGGACATGTGCCAACTTGAGTGCTGTAAAAGCCCCAGGCCTCTTCTGAAAGAGAAGGGAACCTCTAATTAAGATATCAGTGGTTATGGTATTAGTGAGGCTTATGGTGACAAACTTCACATTGATGCAGACAGAAGGAATTCCCTTTGTTGTCTGACCTTTTTAAGTAAATTTTTTTCTTCCTTCCAGTGCTAAGTGCTCAGCAGGTACAAACTCTTATGACTCATGATTCAAAAGCACAATAGGACATATTCCTTTATCCCCAGCAGGAACTGGTAATTGCTTCCGTCTGTCCAGTTTATATTTCTCACAAAGACTGTTGTACGAGGTTGTTCTCTGCATCTGTGGATATGTAATGGTCATATCCTTTTCTAAGCCCATAAGGGAGCAAATGTAACCAGAGTAAAAATGGTATTTCCTAGGAGTGTTGTATAACTCGTACTGCATATTCTGATTGTTTTTTTCTTTTCAATCCCTCCTGGTTTAAAGAAGGATTTTTTCATTTGTGAAGATGTTCGAATCTGAACACCTGGCATTATTAAGCAACTAGGCTGCAGTTTCCCCTTTCTTCATGTGCTCACTCTATTCACATTGCTCTCTTGTTCCCAGCATATACAGTCCTCGTTTTATGGGGATGATCGAAGATGGAAGACAAAAGCCTTCGTGTAGCAGACTACTTTGTGGTGGCAGGACTCACCGACTCATCTAAGCCCCTTGAGGAAGATGTCCACCCTGAGGATGGTGGCCTTAGGAGTTCAGCCCAGCTCAAGGCACCCATCACTGATGTGGCTGTGGTGATTCGCTCCCTAGGGGAGGAAGTACCTCGAGGGTATACCTGCATTGAATGCACCCCCTCTGGACTTCCTGCCGAACTGAATGGAGGAAGCCTCATGGGGCCACAGATCTTCCTCTGCTATAGGAGAGGCAGAGACAAACCACCGCTCACAGACCTGGGGTAGGACATCTAAACTTCAGATATGGCTGTACCAAAACCTAGTAAGCTGCCTATTTAGAAAGCATTTTAAGTTATGCTCCTGAAGCAAAGTCTGTTCTACACAGTTGCTAAAAGTTTTGTTCTTTTCCATGCGACACACTCTGCAGATGAAGATGAAGATGTTGACTATAAATATACCCAATTTTTTTATATATATATTAGAAGGTATCAAGAAAAAAAGCTAAATATAGAACTTGAAGACAAAAAGTTAAATCTACACTCTTAAAATTGAATATTTAATTCTATATAATTTGCTTATTCGAACATCATAATTATTTTAGCAACATGCTAAAACTCAATTTTACTGGAATCAGCAGTAAGTGAGTCATGTCTCTGATGCTTCTTGCCAAATGCTTATTGATGGAGCTGCTTTCAAAATCACTAATTCATAAGGTACAATTTAGGATGCTGTCTTTTAAGGTAGCTACTAATGTAGGCAGTAGACAGTGAGGCAGCTCAGTCGGTTTTGGAACCCGTTGTGTTTGTGCAGAACGTTGACTATCCTCATGTCCTTTGTTTCATGATTCTTAGAGTCCTCTTTGAGTGGAAGGAGAAACTGAAGCCGGACTGTCAAATTGTACAGACCACACCCTCTGGCCGCCCCGCTAATATCAGTAGCTCCTCCTCCCAAAGGATCTACATCACATATCGGCGTGCCTCTGAGAATCAGTCTAATGCCACGCTGGCTGTCACAGACATCTGTGTCATTATTCCCAGCAAGGGAGAGACACCACCACATGCTTTCTGCAAGGTGGACAAGAATCTCAACAGCAGTATGGTGAGCACAACAGTCACCCTATCCTGTTCAAATAACCAGCAGTTTAGATGGAGGAAAACTGGTTGACAGTGATGGTTTTTTCTAGCAATGCTGGTTGTCCATGGAAGCCCTGCTAACCAAGCAACCTTGTTTAAACTCTAGGCAGAATTGAACTGCATTAAAATGTAGAGATTTAGGGCCAGATTTACTAAACAGGGCAAATTAGCATTAGAGCACAATTCCATAAAAGCACAGATGGGGAAAATTCTGCGAGTGATGTACTAACAATGCACACATTAAAGAACACAGACGCAGCCAGATAATTTCCATTATGACTAGCGCAATCTACCAAGAGTAGCATATATGCTGCATATTTATATGCTGCATATATGCCGTATATATACTGCATAAATGCTGTATATATACTGCATATATGCTGCATATATGCGTATGTATGCCACATATAGGCAAAATTGAGGTGCATATATGTGCATATACAGGAAATATAGGTCTCCTGTATTGCTTCTTCATATCCACATATAAGCCCTATACATACAAGATATGTCTTCTATATAGCTAATGGCAGGATCTGGTCATTTTGTAGCTCATATCTTATTTTTGACTGTCATACATGATGCCTAGCTCTTATTTTCTATTATCAAGGCAAAAACTAAGAATTAACGAAAAAAATTATGCAAGAACTTATGTATGTGCGAACACGTGAAATTGGTATCACATGTAATTGGCATGTTATGGAATTTAACTATGGCAATATATTAACATGATATACAGAGCCGGACAGTAACGGAGTACATTTACTTGAGTACAGTACTTAAGTACAATTTTGAGGGATCTGTACTTTACTTGAGTATCTTTTGTGGGGAGTACTCATGACTTTACTCAAGTACATTTGAGATACAAATATTGTACTCTTTACTCCGCTACATTTCTATCCATAACCGTAAGTACCCGTTACTTCTTCGGAACGTCCACACAGAGACGGACCCCCGATCTTTTTTTCCCTCGTCTCAAGAAATATCCGCGTCCACACGAAAACGTTGTAGTATACATGCCAGACCAGCATGTGGCCCTGTAATTCTGCCACAGAGATACACTTAAAACGGAGAAGACATGGATTTGCTGATAAACCTTGCGCGTGGTACACAAACGAACATGGAACAATACATTTATTAATCCGTGTTAATGTTAGTTAATAAAAAATACAATCGTTCAATGTTTGTTCATGTTTTTGTTGCTGTTACGTGATGTAGTGGTGTTTGACTAGGGGCGAGACGTGGGCTGATGACGTTATATTTTCAGAAAATGTACGGATTCGCCGTCCAGTCGAAACGCAAAGGCGGCGTTTTCAAATATATCCACTCTGGGACCCGGTTTCAAAACATCGGTTTCACTCTTCCAAAATGCCAGATCCGTGTGGACGAAAATGCCTATCCGCTAAAAAAATTGTGCGATGAGGCGCATTATGACAGACCTTCAAAGAATAATAAAGATAATTGTTTTTCTGTTCAGTTTTTTGGCTTATTTGTTCTTGTAAATACATAATGTACATTTCTATATTTTGGACTTGTATTTATGTTGCCTAGCAGGTTTTTTGTCTCATTTTTGTTCTTGTACTATATTTTTTGTTTTGTACTATTTGATTGATCATGAGTAAATAAATAATGTACATTTCTACATTTTGGACTTTTATTTATGTTGCCTAGCAGCTATGGATTTTAATTTTACTATTATAGGTGAACATATAGGTGCATATATACATGCATATATGTACCTATATAGGTATATGTATGCACATATATATGTGTACATATATGTGTGCATATATGTGTATATATATGTATGTGTGTATATATATATATATATATATATATATATATATATATATATGTATGTGTATATATATATATATATATATATGTACATATATGTGTACATATATGTGCATATATGTGTAAATATATGTGTGCATATATGTACATATATATGTTCATATATGTGTGCATATATGTATATATATGTACATATAATATAGGAAAACGGCCAATTTTATATATGTCACATATATTAAAAACCTATATCAAAACCTATATTGAAACATATATGTTTATATAGGTTTTTTCCATGTGGGATAATAACATCAGACCACAACGATCAACTTCTTACATATCATAAAATTTGAATTAAACTTGATTTCTGTTTTTCCTTCTTTCACAGTGGGGGTCCTCTGTGTATCTGTGCTACAAAAAATCTTTGGCCAAAACCAACACACTTGCATTCAAAGCAGGTATTGTAACTACGCCTTGAGTTGTTTTTCAGAGTTTATGTTTTGTCGTGTTTTTTGCAGTGAACAGTAGGAGGGAGAGGATACTTTAGCGAGAGACACATCAGAGCAGTAGGATATGACTGCAGATAAATTAAACTTGATACTCCCATGTAGCAAGAACAACAAGATGTCATTGTTAAGCTCAGTGCTCTCAGCACCAAAAAGATCTAGGCTTTAACCGCTGTCTGTGATTAGCTTGCCATTTGGAAGACTGGGTCAATTAATGAATTACAGGGCAAACGATGTGGGATCAGTAATAATTGTTGTCTTTGATGGAGCTATATAGCCTAATTGGGGGTTTGTATGGGGTGTGTGCAGGTCTTTTGTCCAGATATCCAGAAGAGGATTATGATTCCTTTCCTTTGCCTGAATCCGTGCCCCTGTTTTGCCTGCCGATGGGAGCGTCGATTGAGTGCTGGCCCTCTCATACCAAATATTCTCTTCCTGTCTTTTCAACATTTGTTCTTACAGGCGCCTCTGGAGAGAAGGTACAGACAGGAAAATTCACACATGAGCACCATCAAATACACACACAAACATTTAGACTTTCACTGCAGCACCACAATTCTTTGAAAATCAGACACACAAGAAGGTAAATTGTCTTGTCTGGTTTAGCAATGTTCAAAGAATTTAAAGCAGCTAGAAACCAGCGTGGACAGAATATCAAAACTGCCCATGAATAAAGGGCCTCAGAAAAGAATCGAAAATAAGATTAACGTGTAATTGGGCTGTTTAATAATGCATTGCTAAAGTGCTGTTTGGGTCAGCTCAATTATGTCAAACACATCAGTACACTCAGCTCACTCTCCTCAGCTGAACACGTCTCAAGGCTGTTTGTGCTGCAGTATTGTATAATTTATTATTTTAGGTGAGCAGCTTCAAAGAAACATGGCTAAGCTGAGATATCTCTTATCTAAAAGACTGCAAAAATAAATCTTCCGTATCACTTTCTCAATGGGTGGATTTGAGAAGCGGTTTTGAAATAGATACTGTTGGTGATTGCTTTTAAGTAGGCTAAAATAGTTACCATTGTGCACTTTAGAAATGTAATGCAGGTATCAAGACAGCATTTTTTGTTCTCTAAAATGTAAACCAGCCCAAATCCTAGAAGGTGTTCATGAGTCTGTCTCTTGCTCTCAGGTTTATGGTGCCGCCATCCAGTTCTATGAGCCCTACCCAGAAGACTATTTGACTGACAAGCAGCGATCTCAGCTGGGTCTGCAGGCTAACGGGCTCAGGCCCCTAGGATCCATGACTGTCCACACCAACAAAAGCATCTGCCTTCTCTCTCACTGGCCCTTTTTTGATGCTTTCCATAACTTCCTGACCTTCCTCTACAGATACTCCATCTCAGGTCCACACACTCTGCCCATTGAAAAGTGAGTTTCTAAAGACATTTCTAGAGGTTGCAAAGCTAGAGCTGAAATTTTAAAGTCCAAAAACATTTGGCGGCCACTATAAAGTAATATTTTTTTATTTGTCCTTAGGCATATATCCCATTTCATGCACAAGGTTCCTTTCCCTTCCCCACAAAGGCCACGTATCCTGGTACAGGTGAGTTTTGTGCACGTGGCACCTTTGTTTGAACACCGTCTTTCTTGAAGGTGTCAAAACAAAATGACTGTGTGTAGTCAAATAGCTGCCAACCCTGGCCCTCATCTCACTGTGACCGCTTGTTTGTGTGCTTGTTTTTCACAGCTGTCTCCACATGACAGCCTGATGCTGAGCCAGCCTGTTTCCTCTCCACTCCCTCTGAGGTAAGTCAGACACAAGATACACTGACCATGTCAGATGAATGCTGATCAAACCATGAAGTGTGGAAATGATACTTCAAAAGGACCTGGTTAAGTGTGATATCTTAATAGCATGTTTAAAGTGGGTTGAGACTCCTTTTTCTGTATTTTTTCTCAATTGACACAGGTCAATTGCTCATCTAATTGCAGATGATCATGTCTTTTTATGTTTTGCTTTGTGTTTTTGTGCTTTGTTTGGATTATGTGTTTTGTTTTATTTTGTTTTGTTTTGTTTTGTTTTGCTTTGCTTTGCTTTGCTTTGCTTTGTTTTGCTTTGTTTTGCTTTGTTGTGGTATGCTTTTGTTTAGTTTTTTTGTTTGGTTTTATTTTTAGTGAGTAATTGTTGTTTACACACTTGTTTTCTTTGCCCACAGTGGCGGAAGGCTCTCTACACTGCTGTTGAACCTCGGCCCAAAAAATGCAGTGACTCTGCTGGTGTTGGCTGTGACTGAACATAAGATCCTAGTTCACTCCTTACGTCCAGCTGTTCTTACCAGCGTTACCGAGGCCCTGGTGTCGGTGAGTGGAAGACTATTCATTTTCACTCATGCCTTTGCAATTTCTAATTTAAGATTCTTACAGTATCAGTTCCTTTTGCTTGTTGTCCCACTTTTGGCTGTGTCTTGTTTCAACTTGTTTTACATGTTCCACAGATGATTTTTCCCTTCCACTGGCCTTGCCCATACATTCCTCTCTGCCCGCTGGCCCTGGCAGATGTGCTCAGTGCTCCATGCCCTTTCATTGTAGGGGTGGATTCACGGTACTTTGACCTCTATGAGCCACCGACGGACATTAGCTGTGTGGACCTGGACACCAACACTATAACTCAGTGAGTGACCTTTTAACATCTACATAGCTCTGAGTTCCCATGAGAGCCTCTCCTGACCTTTTTGACCTATGTTGTTGAGATAAAGGCATCCTTTACCACATGAATTTACAAAATAAACACTAATTTCCCAGTTTAGGTGATGATTGGTGTCCTTTGTGATATGAATAGTGTTTATGTTTATAAGACATTTTAAGCAATAGCAAAAAATTTTTCAAGTGAAATTCCAAGTAATATCTTTATGCAGATGGTTAAAAGATCAGGATGGAGATATATGAGCAGTGAGGAATGTTGTATTAAAGATAGGACCCTCGGTACCACCATGTGTTGAACACATGCTCCTGTGTTGTTTGTTTGCCAGTATTCACCTTAAAGATTACTGACCTTGTAAAAGCTACATTGAGACTATAAAGCAGCCCTCAGTTTTGTTGTTATACGGGCATGGACTCCCTTCGCTGTTTACTCTCTCAAATGATAAACGTGTGTGGCCTGTTTCAGCAAAGAAGAACGCAGATCCCTGACCTGGAAGATCCTGCCAAGAAAAGCCTGTAAACATCTGATCAACACCCTCAGCAGTCTCCACCAGCAACTGGATGAGGGTTAGTGAGAGCGGGTCACTGTGGTGTCAAAAAAGAAAAGATTTCACTTATCTTCTGTCCTTTTCAAGGCAATATTAGTTCACTTCACTGCACAGAAAGTGCCATTCCTATTGGCCTTCTACTGTCCTTTTGGGCCCTGACAGTATCATTTTTATTACCTAACAATGTTTTATGAATGCTTTACTGAGTAAGAGCAAAACCAGTCATCCTTCAGATGTGATGAGATTTAGAGACGAGAGCAATTGGCTGGATAGAGGCGAAGTAAGGCACAAAGTCTTGCTGGGATACTATCTGATACATGAGAGCTGATTAATGGTTTAGTCTTTGAACTCAATTATTCAATGTGTTTTTGGTTCTCGAAAATGTCCTGTATGGAATGTACCAACTCATAGAATTGGGCCTAAAGAGTGAGGTTATTTATAGGTAAACAGTAATAAAAATGATGTATGTTTCTGCACTAAGTGACTGTGTTCCCATATGTTTTATTGAGAACATTATGTGTCAGTTGATGTGGATGTTTAATAACAGAAAGAGCCATGATCTTTTTGCGGACCTTTCTGAAGTGACGTCAAAGGAGCTTATGTACCGCACCCATATCTTAAATTGAGCCTACTATATCTTCATTACTGAGATATTATCAGTAAATTTCTCCTTGTGTATGAAAGTTGCCTTGTACTCTACCATTGAAAAATTTAGTGCAATTTTATACGGCTAAATTGATTTGATCAGACATACACTAAAACAATAATTATGGTAAATATGACTACAATTTGAATGTGTTGTTTAAAAAATTTTAAACGGAAATAAATAAAACTCTTACTGACTCGAAACTTTTGAATGGGAGTTTAAAAATAGTACTTTAGGCATCGATCTTCCACAGGTTATCAGATGAGCCGTGAAGAAGTACAGATGGAGGCCTTCATGAGTGAGCGGGAACCTGGCAGTGGTGGGAAAAGTCTGGAAACCTTGGAGCTGGAGATCCAGGAGGCTTTCCTGCGCTTCATGGCGGCCATATTGAAAGGCTACCGTTCATACCTTTTGCCCATTACACAGGCACCATCTGAAAAATCAACTGACTCCAGTTCACTCTTTGATTTGCAAGGTAAACAGCCAAGATGAACTTGATGCTTGAATCCTTTTTCTCCTGTCCCGATGTATCAGGTTGTTTGTGAACGTCAGGAACAGCTATAAAAGTGTTGCCCCATCAGCGTTAAAACAGAAAAAACAATGCATTAAAATCTTGTTTTGACCCAACCACATGCAGCGAGTCCACTGTGATACATTAGTGCAATGCTGAAGCTCAGCAGCTGCTCAGAATGCTCAAATCTGGCCCTGTGCCTGTGGAGTCTGGCTAAAATCAGGCTTGAAATTATTGTGGCGATTTTGATAAAGCCCCATTTTAAATTAGACATGCCTGACAGGTCCAACAAACTGCAATGATTAATAGAATGTCTGAGAACACATCTGCAGCCTCTTATGTAATCCCTGAGTTAGAATCTGTTGCATCTTTCACACTGTGTACACTACAGCTTTCTCAATGACGACAGTCCAGTGAATATCACGTAATTCATGACACACCCTCTTAAATTTGACTGATTAAATGTTTAATCGCAATGGACAACTGTGGACGTGAAGTATAGTAAGCAAATAAGAAATGCAACCACTTTTTTTATTGTAATGGCACCTCTCAGACTCTCCGCTTGATGTCCTTGACTTTCAATATGGCTTTTTTGCAGGCTTTTTGAAGAGTCGCGATCGATCCCATCAAAAGTTTTACTCCCTCATGACCAAGACTCAGATGTTCAGTCGTTTCATCGAAGAGTGCTCTTTTGTCAGCGATAAGGATGCAAGCCTTGCTTTCTTTGATGACTGTGTTGACAAGGTAGGAAACATATACATATTCATTTACCGCTAAGAAATACATCGCGTGCCTTAATCCAGAATGCAGCCGCCTCTAATTAGATTCAATATAAACTGCTTCTACAAAGCTCACGAAGAGTTACCATTTTAAACTACACTCCAGGCTCTTAGCAAAGAGCATGTGAAAAAAACTAAGAGTTCAAGGAAGTGTACACGGCATAATTTCTGAGAACAGTAAGGGGAAATGTTGTCGTTAATAGCTGTGCAGTTGTTATCCCTTGGGTTTACTTATGTCAGGTTATTAATTTTCTGTGAGCATTGTTCTCTCGTTTGTTCTTTCTGGTGTTTCATCTAAACAGCCTGTCCTATTATTTTTGCTTTTCTCACTACTTTCTTTTCTCTTTTCTTTAAACTTTTATCTTTACTTGCTTGGAAAGTTATTCGGTACGGAGAAAGGGGGGAAGGTAAGCTGCTTAATTCAGTGTCTTTTAACTTCTGATGTATTGCAAAACTGAAAACTGTCACTAGAGTACTGTACTTCACCTTAATTACAAAAAAATACCCTTTAATGGTTCTGTGAACTATTTTATTTTACCTTATTTCTATTAATAATATTTAAAAACATGGGGGGGGGGGGGGCCTTGCCCTATTTTTTTTTTTTTTTCTTACCTCAGTTGACAGACATGACCTGTTTTGTTTTGTGGTTCCTCCATGGGTTTGGTGATTCATAGCTGGTATTATGAAGCTTGGCTTTGAAGATGCATGTTTGCTGGCTTCATAATTAAAAAAACATGTCTGTTTAGATCAGAGTCTCTGCAGAACCACTGAGATCCTGCATGCATAATACATTTTTCTGTGCCTTATGGCACTTTGCGTTTTTTTATATATGCAACTCTTGTGCCCTTTCTCGGTATGATCCAGACTGCACATGGATCTGAAGCTGTAACTTCAGCAAACCACTGCAAGTTGTCTCCATTTCCAGATGGTGGTTTTGTGCCTTTGTTGTACATTTATATCTCAACATTTGTATCTCAACAGGAGCACAATTTATTCTTGTTTAGAGGAGCAGGAATCATCTCTCACCTGTCCTTCTCACAAGGCTGTAGTGTGCTAGTAAAGATGACTGTGCAGCTCTTTGTCTTACACTTTCAGTTATGTCGCCATCAGTGAAAGTCACACTTATCCTGCTCTGGCCTGTCCCTCCCTTATGCGAGGACCTTGCAGGACAGTTCTTTAGCACTGTGGTGGTAATGAAAATGACAGTTTGAGTTGATTTAAACTGACACGGGTTTGTGGGTTGTGCTCACAGAGGACGTTTATAAAGGAACCATGGAGGTAAAGGACAAACCATATATATATATATATATATATATATATATATATATATATATGTTAATATATAAACATATTTCTCTTAAATATATACATGCATGTGTGTATATTTATATGTACTTAATAAATATACACAGTACTTTGACACCCTGAGGTAGAAATGTTTTCAGCATTTTCTAAAGGTTAGGCACCTGCTTTTACTGACTTGAAAATGGACTTTAGACTTCATTTTCTACCATATTCATGGAAAGTGCCTTTTGGCAGCTATCCTGGTGCATTACAGAGAGCTCCGTTTGACGCCACAAGTAATCAATTGCTGTTTTTCTCTGGTAAAAAGAGCCACTGATTCATATAAAACCTTCTCAGGGAAACTCATTAGGCAAGTCTAGCAAGAGCTTGATTCTGTTCTGTTGCTCTTACTGTCTGTCTAATAATTTTTTAATAGTATGATCCAAAACCCTTTTTGCTGAGAATGCTTTACAGATACTTAAACTGATTTTCCCTCTATCAATAGATATAAAGTCATGCTTTATTTGATAGCCAGTGTAGTACAGTGGCATAGGCTTTATGATGCATTTGTGGTCTATTTACAGGGCTTGTAGACAGACTTTGTCTGAAGGCTAAATGCACAGTGGCTCCTCCAAGCCTTGTCTAGCCTATAAATTGCACTGGGATGGTTTCACGCCCCTCAAGCAATACAACATTAAGCGTTAAGTCCAGGTCAGTGCACTTGTAGTGCATCTCTGGCAGATGGTGAGGATTGGATGGAGACTAGGAGGATCAGAGCTTCTTGGTACAGATGTGAGATCAGTCGGACGCAGAGATGTGGGAGGTTATCAGGTTCATTTACACTAAAACCGGTGCTCCATCTGATCTGAGATCAGATCATCTGTACTTGGCAAGCTGCAGCATGTCCAGACAGTAGAAAATCCCTTGGCATGGTTGTATGGCAGTGTGTGTGTCTAGTTCAAGATTCAGTTCCCAATTCTGACCAAAATGTAGCTCTGCATTGACATGTGATGAGTCTATTTGACTATACAGTAGTACTGAGTAAGTTAGCAAGTGTTAAGGCTTTTTTAAGACTTCCAGGTGCTATAAATATTCTCACCGGTTCCTCTTTCGACATTTTAATTTCCTCATTTTATTCAGAGACCAGTGTTGGCAAACATATGTCCTCTTAACTAAACATGATCTTTTCTCAGTCATTGGTCATTGCCTCTGCTATGTGTTCTAGTGGAAACAGAACACAGTCTGTATCTCATTAAGTGTGTATTTTCCCTAGGTGGACAGCGATAAGCCAGAAGACACAAGGCTTATTGAACTTGACAAATCCCACCGCAGCGAGCACACGGTCTACATCACCCCTCCAGAGCTGCCAGCACTTCCAGAAGGAGAAGAGCCAGCGATGGTTTATAGGTACAATAGACGCTTCTGGCACACAAACTCACATGCACACTACATTACTGTGCACATAAACCGTATGCCACACCACAGATGGCATTGTAGCAATATAATCCCTTTCTAAACCTTCCCAGGGTCCAGCGTGTAGAGTAAACCTCTCTACGGATTGTGTGTCTACAGAAACTCTCACTAAAGCAGTAATGCACACTCCTTAGAGAGCATGTGATAATATTAAGTGGATCTGTTATTTCGGGATTTGGTTTTATTTTGTTACAATTGGCAATGGGGTGTCTTGACAATAAAGATTAATATTGTCCAATATCCCATATATGAAATTTGTAATTATTATTATTTGAAGCCCAAGTTTGTCCTTATGTGGCATGAGATTTATATAAAAAAAAATTTTTTTTTTTAAATATTTGAATTTTATTTTAAATGACAGATTTTCTTGTGAATTTATTTTCTATTATATAAACATATTGTATTGAATTGTAATATTTCTACTCTGAATTCGTTTCTTTTTAAGTATAGTTTACGTCATAAAAATAGCCACACAAGCTGGTATGGTGTTAAAAAACAAACAAAAACAAATAACTTTAATGTTATATATTATTTGTAACTTTTAAAATCTGCAATCCTATCTATATAATAATCTTTTCTAAAACTGCAGAATGACATTGATTGCCCGGAGTTAGTATTGCATGCTGTAGCATTGTGCTTTTTGATAAATAAGCTTTGACGTGACTTGACAATAACAATCAAGTACAAGCTTCTCATGCACTCTTGATGTCTTGCAGCTACAGTGGCTTTCCTGTACTGAATGCCCAACTCTGTGAGCTTCAGGATGGTCCCAGAGTCCCCAAAGCAACATCAGCCATGAGACACATCAGTCCCATCAGCCCAGCTGCCATATTCAGGCGTTCCCAACAGGTTGGAATTTCAAACAGAAATCTCATCCAAATCACACCCCATGAATCCCCTCGTCAAATCTCACCCCCTCCTATCTAATGCCCCATCATCTCTCTGATCCTCCCTTTGTAGGAGATCAAATCAGCCCAGAGGATGGCTAAGATGTACTCCTCCATCCCACAGATGTGGTCCAAGTGTCTGCTCAGGCATTGTCACGGCCTGTGGTTCATCTGCCTGCCCGCGTATGTCAGCGCCTGCCACTCAAAGGTGCGGGCGCTGCATACTGCTTACGACGTGCTGAGAAACATGCAGGACAAGAAGTTGCAGCCCCCTGATGAGGTAGAATTGCCTAACAGTCTCCATTGATTGGTTTTGTCAGTACAGTTTGTGCTGCACCTAGACAGTGGAAATTTCCACCGGTGTTGTGGTTTTGTAAGTAATGGTTTGTTTCTGCTCCAATGGAGGTGTGTTACCGGGTCCTGATGCAGCTGTGTGGGCAGTATGGGCAGCCGGTTCTTGCTGTCCGTGTTCTTTTTGAAATGAAGAAAGCCGGAGTGCAGCCTAATGCTATTACATATGGATACTACAACAGGGTGAGCATAGTTTTCTTTTGTGCTACACAGAGACACATTGCAATCTAAATAATACTAAATAAATATGCATAAATTTTCTGTGCTGATACATACTTTTGGTTTTGCGGTAGACCACATGATACAACATTTCTGAATTTTATTGCCATTTCTTGTTCAAATACATGCAGTGACCTTTTAAAACAAGATAAAATTTATGAAATGTATTATAAAATGACATATCAAAAGTTGTTTTTAAACCTGTTTTTAATGTTGTCTGGGTGGTACTTCCTTTTCTTTTTGGTGTTTTGCTGGTTTTTGAGGATGAGAAAATGTCACGCAAACGGTGTCGCATCATCTGATTTTATTATA
The DNA here is from genome assembly GCF_963082965.1 of Carassius carassius. NCBI lineage: Eukaryota > Metazoa > Chordata > Actinopteri > Cypriniformes > Cyprinidae > Carassius > Carassius carassius. The sequence goes on from NC_081777.1 coordinate 22,493,489, forward strand.
TTTTACAAAAGTGACTTAATTCACACTGAAATGAAAACAACATAGACCACAAAATATATAAGATGTTGTTTTCTCCTAATTTTATAAATGAATAAGCATATTTATTTTGCATTCAAATTCCATATAAACTGCACAATAATGTGGTTAGTTAGCAATTTAGCTTTTAGCATTTTTTTCCTAGTAGCCTTTCAACTAGAACAGACAGAATCAGGACAGATGTGCAACCCATTTATGAGTCCCAACCCAGCCGCTGCTCTGGCATAATTGGTTTGTAAATGCCACCTGGTTTGACATTTTGTTATCTAATGAAATTACATCATTATATTTTAAGTATGCAAATACATTTTGGAGCCACTTTATATTTCATAAAAAGATGACAGATGACATTTGTGTAATTTATTTTTTGTGAGATAACTTCTTCAAAAGCTATCCTATGTAGGTGTGTTATGCTGATGCTCAAGAGCCTTGTGCTGGCAGTGCATTTGGCATGTGACTCTATTTCTCATGCCTGTTATCATTAGAAAAAAGCTTAGACTAGCAATCATCTCCATGTGGACCAGTTCTTGTGTGTGCTTTGCAAGACGTCCCAAAATACCAAGAGGACACACTCAGAAAGACATAAGTCCGGGCAGCTGAGTGTTGTTCCAATTCTATCAAAGTAATTACAGCTAGACCTTGAGAGAGAACACAATCTACTTAAGATAATGAGAGGCATTGCACTGTAGAATTATTTAGTTAATCTCTATGTGTGTGTGTGTGTGTGTGTGTGTGTGTGTGTGTGTGTGTGTGTGTCTTACTGTGCTATTCTTCTCTTCTCAGGCCGTTCTGGAGAGCACATGGCCTTCCTCCACCAGAGGGGGATACTTCCTTTGGGGAAAGCTGAGAAATGTGGTTCGGGGTGTGGTGCTATTCAAACAAGTATGGAGGAGGCAGACCACCCACCCAAAAGACACCCATCTCTCTGGTAAAACCCCCAACTCCATTTCACACATTCCACAGAAGTGGACACACTCTTTAAATTTCCTGTAAAAACAAAGTCAGGTCCAATCTAGAAAAATTACACAGGATTATGCTGCTTCTTTTCTTTCTCACCTCCTGTTATCCTTCTAATATTGTCAAAATGTAAAAAAAAAAAAACAATAATTAATAATGATATTAAATTAAAAAAATAGTCTTTTAATGCACTGTAAAAGCTCCAAAATCAGTATAAGATAGTGTACAAGGCTTGCAAAATATCTGAGTATGTCTAAATAAATTTAATTCAGGAAAATTTGACCCAAATCACCCATTTTCTTCAACTATGACTATTCTAACATAATATATATGTAATAAAATACATTTTAAAAGTAGTATTTTACCAGTCAATTCATCAGTTGTGAGTGAGTCTCTAGGTGCTTCTTATGAGAAGGAATTGCTGCCGGTTCCAAACTGGCCCCTTTTGAGATTTCATTTAGGTTAGGAAGCTGTATAGAAACGTTACTTTGCTAGACTCAGTTCCACACCAGGACTTTTAATTTCTCTTCTAAACAGAATAAAGATATCCCCTTTGAGACGCTAGCCAAGTCTACAGGGGAGCGTTGACTCAATATCGGTTCCCACTGTCAGAAAAACTCCATCATTTCTCACAAAGACAGGGTTACTTGAGTTTTGTGCCTGAGGAGGTACCAGCTCTCAGCTATCTCCCCCTCAGTACTCAGGCTAGATCCAGCCTGCCTGCTGAACCAGAAAGACTTTAATGGGTCCAATTAAGATAAGAGTCGATAGCCACCTCCTCGGCCACTACAGTTCACGGTCTGCACTTGATTTGATCTCCTCTTTCCTCCTCCTCCGCTTTCATAATTAAAACAATCTGCCATTACCCACAAAATACTGCAACTTTGTCATGCAGAATGAATTTATCTCATAGTAAAAGTCTTGAGAATGGATAACAAATTTCTATCTGGATACTTTAGATTGGTTCTGGGCCCTGTGTCTCACCTGGTTGCCCGTTGATGGATAATTGTTCAAAAATTTGCCCTGTGCATCATCAGCCGATCTCTGAAGTGTCATGTGTCACTGAAACTGTAGTAATGACTGCTGAATAATCAACCATCAGAAGAATAAACTGGAAACAGTTACTGTACAATATTTTACATTATAATAGCATAGCATCTAAATATCATAAAATAAAAATAAAAATTAAAAATTAACTGTCTACTGTCTAAGCATGTACCTTGAATTAAGATTATTTTACTTTATTTTTTTTAAGGCATAAACATAAAACCCCCATTTTTTTTATATTTTGGGTAAAATTATCATGTATTTTTGAGGGAGATCAGTTTGAACAATTCTCAATTTGAAAGCCCTCTACAGCCGTCTCACCATGTGGGTGGCTTTATTTTTCATTTTGGATCAGAAAACACACTACACACACGTTTTTTGATTGCTCTGTTGCCACTTTGAAACATGATGCAATTTTTGGCCAGAGAGCTTTTCACGTTGCAAACTGTTGTGTTTTGAAATATGTTACTTGTTAGTTCTCCTGCTAACTGTCTTTCATACTGTACTTCCGAGCAGATGCCAGTGATCTCGACAGTGTCAGCCATGGCAGTCTGGACAGCTCTAATGATTTGGCGGAGCGAGTTTCCATTGATACAGACTTCACTAAAATGGATTCCAGTGATGACAGATCCAGCACAGGTACCTGGTCTGCTTCACTCTGTCTGTGTTCTCGTTCCATCATCAGTTCTCCACTGCACTCTCGGCACAGCAGGACATGCTTCTCTCTCCTTCAAAACTCGTCAGAAGGCTTATTTTTCACTGTGGGAGTGAAAAGACATCTCTCCCTGTTTTTTCTCACTTTCAGTCTTCTCTTTTTTTAAAGCACACATTAGTACACATTTGGTTCAGTGAACATAAGCATTACACCCATTCACATGCCCCCTCAAATGCAACTTCCAAAACAAAAAACATTATCAAGTTTAATACAAAAAATACCAGGTTTGTACTTTTTCTCAAAATATATATTTTGGGGATGCATTTATTTGATCAAAAACACAGTTTAAAACAGTAATTTCTATTTCAGTGTATTTTAAAATGTAATTTTTCCTGTGATGACAGCCACATTTTTTGCAGACATTACGTATTCATTGTGATGTGATCTTTCAGTAATCATTCTAATATGCTGATTTGATTCTCAAGAAACATTTGTCAATGCTGAAATCAGTTGTCGTTTACATTTTTGCAGAAACCATAATACATTTTTTCTGGACACTTTGCTGTATAGAAAGTTCAAAAGATCAGCATTTATTTAAAAAATAAATCTTTGGTAAGATTATAAATGTCTTTACTGTCACTTTTGATCAAATTAATGCATCTTTGATTAATACAAATATTCATAATTTTTTTTTACAAATCTTACTGACCCCAAACATTTAAAAAGTAGAGTGCAGTGTTTTGCTGCTGGATCTTTAAACTGAGACTGGTCTAGCAATCATCTCCATGCCTTATTGTTACTTATATCAAAGGACACATATTTTTTGTTGTTGTATTTGTCCATAGAATAAAAGTCAGTATGGTTCAAAACAGCATTTGAGACCGTTAAGATTCATTACGTGACCAAAAAAAATACTGTACACCTTTATATTCCACAGAAGAAGGAAAGTAATGAAAACAAATGAGCACGACTGCAGTAGGTGCCTGACACCCATATCTGACAATAAGTTAAAAGAGCTCCTCTATATGTTCGTACAGCTTTTTGAAGTATTCTAATGTTATAAGCAGTGATGCCCATGGAGGAGATCTGAGAAATGTACGATTTGCAGTTACTGAGCACTCACAGACAGCGGTGTAGCAGGAGTCTGACTGAGGAGGCGAGAAAGGAAAGAAGGAATGACTAATGGTGTTATTTTAGCTCACCTCTGGAGGCAATGCTATGATGTGAGATTTATGCCCCATCAGCTTTCTCAGTGTGGCTTGGAAGCAGCCACCCTGTGAGTGTTTTTTAGTGTATTTCCGTCCCATTTTGGTATATTAGAGAGTTATGTTATCATTCCTTATGATGTGCTAGACTAAAATACCTTTGTTTGAAGCCGTTCTGTTAAAAAGTCTCTATCCAGTTGCATCAAATCACCCAAAATCCGTGAAGTAATACTGACAGTATGCTATACAGATTTGTGACGCATGGACATTGTGTAAAGCTTTCAATTGTGTAAAGATATATTTTTTTGTGCACATTGTAATGGTTTGCCAAGGTTTAAGGAGTGTTTCTATGTATTGTTTGATTCCAGGTGGTCAGTCTGATCAGGGCTATGATTCTCTGTCTAAAGAGGAGGTGAGGTTAGGAGGAGGTGAGGAGCAGAACTCATCTCCAGACATGAAGGAGAAGAAGGACAGAAACTCTTGCCCATGTGAGTAACACAGAATGCTTTTGTCCCTTAACATAAACAGGGTATGTTCACTTGTGTACTACTATATTACTCATTCTACAGAATGAGTAAAATCCAGTTATCACTATTAACAAACCATTAACTACAACTTTTGCCTCAATAAACTCCTAATTTGCTGCTTATTAGTAGTTAGTAATCAATGTGTTAATATTAGGCATGCTAATAAGCAACTAGCAAGTAAGCAGTAAGCAACACCTGCTACATGAGTTGCACTGAACACCTCTATGCTTTTACCTAGTGGTAAAGTGTGGCACTGCAAGTTATTAAACTGCTTTTTTATTTGCTTCATTTTAACAAGTGGCTCCCTGTTTTTCCAACTCATTTCAATGCTCAGTGTCCAAGACTGTACTCTCAAAGAAAGAGGATTCCTCTCCTATGGTTGAAATCCATCCATCTGCAACCGAAGGGGAAACCAGTGATGTCTTTTCTGAAGCCCTTCCAAAGACGAAAAGGCCAAACTCCCTGGATATTTTCGGAGAAAAGCCCATAAGGCCAAGCACTCTGGATCTAACCCCAGATAAGACAGTAGGAGAACTCACCAATGAATCTGTTCCAACATTGATCGAAATGGAAGCAGTGGGGGGCATCGTGAGCCCACCTAAAGTTGCTGTGGAGAGGACTCTTAGCTGCACAGTTGCCATGGAGAAGGAGCATATTGGCGTGGAGAGGAGCGTGAGCTGCAGCAGTGCTCTTGGACGAGTGGTTGAGAGGACAGGTATCGAATCAGGGTTTGATCCTCTGTCCCTAATGGCGGCTGAGACTCAAGCCCACAGTGAGGGTGATAATGCAGACACCCCTACCGCCCGCCGAGACCTGGCTGAAGAGATTCACCACTACATGAACAACCTGAGCAGCCCGTTAAGCCAGCGGTCTCTCAGTGTAGACCTGAAGGGTCGTCAGACCCCATCCCCTCACAGCTCTCCCTGCACGTCTGCAGGAATCAGCTCCCCCATCACCTCCCAACTCCAACCTCAGCCACGAACACGACTCTTCTCCTCGCCCTCTCTCCCTCAGGGCCGCGTGCGCAGGGTCAGGGAGCAGCGGCCCACCTCCCTGGCCTCCCCTTCCTCACCGACTCCCTCCTCTTCCTCTTTCTCCATGGACTCTCTGCTCACCCCGACCCTGGACGTGTTTAAGAGCAGCTTCCTCTCTGCTGGGAAGGGCGTTGCTGAGAAAGCCAGCCGACTGTATTCGCGACTTTCCTCCCAGACGTCTATAGCACAGGTATGTATGACGTTTTGTAACTTCTTACATTCTGATAATGAAATGATTGCTGAATCTCTTCACCTCTATTTATTATCCTCCCCAGGACTCCGACTGGGTCAGTGTGTCCTCTCTGGGGTCAGGTGACCCTGATTGCTCCTCTCTGATTGAGAGTGATTCCTGTGTAGACCCTGATGGGCTCTCTTCCCCACAGCGTGATGCCGCTCAACCAGTCACGCGTCCCAAAAGGAGCCCTTACAGGAGCAACCACTGCCTAGAAAGCCCATCTGCACCACCTCGACTCTACCGCCAGTCCTCACTCACTAGTACGTCTGCTAGATTCTAGATCTTCTGAAGAAACACTGTTATCTAGGTTAAAATGCCAAGCACTCATGCAAATTTTTTTATGCTTTGCGTCATCCTACATTCTTATAGATATTTCCAGACACCATTCTTCCATTCCATTTTTTCAATACCACAGATAAAACGATTCCTTATTGCCTCACAGAAATGAATGGGTGTCTTGATACAAAGTGAAAATAAAATAAAATAAAAACAATGTAGCACATATAAACCATTTTTATTTTAAGATTCCAATAATGATTTTATTACATTATATTACTGTTTTATTTTGCTTTCTAAAGACTGGTTTGAAATCATGACACTTTGTTATATTGACAGTTCAAGTTTTTAATCATAACATATTGTTTAATGTTTGTCCATGTAAAGTTTTATTTAAAAATATGTGTAGAAGTTTATCCATTTAATTAAAATAATAATGGACAACTTTTACTGTAATTTCAATATAAATATTCATTATTTAATTTTGTTACTTTATCTAATTTAAACTTATCTTACACACTTAAGCCTGGGCTCAAAAGAGTGACCCAATTTTTTTTGTTCTGGGTTTTCTAGACAGTGAATTGAGGTTGAAGTGAGCAAGCTTGGCAAAATGGCAAAAATTACATACCATATCTTTAATATTAATAAATGATGTTGATTATAAGTGGCTCCCTCTGTTTGAGGTAACTTTGAGGTTTCTCCTGAATAACACAGGCTGAAAATAGACAGTGTGCTAGAAAATTACCCATCAGGCTCTCCAATGAGTAATGCTTGTTATTTTCCGGTCTTTTGTTAAGATAACAATGTTGTACAATTAGAGAAACAAAGAAAGAGAAGGAGCTACAGCTATATTTAAATGCTTGTGAAGGAGTGATCATTCTAATTGTGAAGAATTCTATTGTGAAAATGAACTTATTTGCCGCTTTTCCAGGCCAATTATGCGTGATGCTTTGGGTGGGTGATTAAGCATGTTTTTGCATATATGGAGTGCTGTGTGTCGTTCATGAGGCTGGTCATTGTTTCTGCTTCAGCAGCTGCAGAAGTAGGCCAGTAGACAGAGCTGTGAGTGTGTCTGGCTCTGCAGAAATGGGGTCTGAGAGGGGCTCTTTAATCAGGCTGATGGGGCTGTGCTGGAGTGCTCCCCAATCACTCACATCCGCATACACGCTCTTTTCCCAGACTTCTTTAGAGCCTCTCTCCTCATTCAGCGCCATCAGAATTAGCATTCATAATCCCTGCAGGCAATCAACTTAAAATGTCACTTGTTTTTGCAGAAGATTGCTCTCTGATGAAAAACATCATCTCTTCAAAGCTCCTTTTGCCACAGCGAGTGACTTTTTTGTCTTTTGTCCTTCAGGTCCACCGCTGACAGTAATGAAAGCTCTGCAGACCCCAGATGCGTGTTCTGATTCCAGCCTTTCTCAGTCCATGCAGAACTACGCTGTTGAAGTGAGTTTTTGAATGACGTTTATTTTGAACTATTACTGTAAAAGGAGGTATGGTGGCTAATTTTGTTTGACTTTCTAGTTACGTATGTCCAGTTGTTCGCGCTGTAACACCTGTGAGAGTTTGGTGTATGATGAAGAGATCATGGCTGGTTGGACAGCTGATGACTCTAACCTCAATAGCACATGCCCCTTTTGCGGCTCTCCATTTCTGCCTCTGCTCAATGTAGACATCAGAAACCTGGGTGACCAGGAAAGGTAATTTGGTCTGCAACTACAGAATAGACATTTCTGTGGAGATATTCACAATTTCTAACTGTTATCTTTTTTATCTTATCAGATCCCCCTCTCAAGATGCACATTCTTGCCAGACAGACACCACAGATGAACAACCACAAGTTTATGATGCCACTGGCAATCTATCCAGCAATGGCAAAAAAGACCCTGTAAGAATACATTTCGCAAACTTCAGTTCATTACATTTCGTTGTTTTGGAATCATATTTTGGATGCATCAGATCTCTAATAGTATCTATACCGATATGTAGTGCAATGTACCATATTTTCAGGGATAGCAATTGCAGTTAATCTGAAACATGCAGTGATTTACATTCCAAAGCGACTTTATAATGCAATTAACCTTGAGCATGCAAAATATGCAAAGCACACATATTTGATTTAATGCATTACGTGAGCCAAAGTTTATTTATACAGTGCATTTCTCACATGCCAGTAGAGATCTAAAATACGTGTTTATGATGTTTATAGTGTTTATAAACATTGTAAACGGTATTTAATTATTTTTTATGTAATATGTAACATACACCAATGCAAAAAAAATGCGATTTTCACCAAATTTTTTCCAGAAATGCGGTATTATGTAATAGTTGATATGTCTGTGACTCAAAAGTTTGTTCAGTTGATTATGCTGGTAGTTATTTTAGTGTTTCTTTGCTGCAGGAGCCAGTTACCGTGCCCTATCTGAGTCCTCTGGTACTTTGGAAGGAACTGGAAAGCTTGCTGGAGAACGAGGGGGACCAGGCCATCTCATCTGCAGCCATTGTGGATCACCACCCTATTGTGTTCTGGAATCTGGTGTGGTTTTTCCGTAGGCTGGACCTGGCCAGCAGCTTGCCGGGCCTCTATTTGAGCTCCAAACACGCCTGCAATGATTCTCAGGTGGGTCTCAAGAATTCTCATGTGATGTTCCTCTTCTCCCATTTGTGTTTGAATGAATAAATAATCGTGAATGCATAGAAGCTGTAGGTGATGCCACTGTACTTCTCAATAAGAGCTTGCATAAATGTAATTTACATGTTGTTGTTGTTTTGCTTCTGCAGCCTCTGCAAATTAGTGCATCTGAAGACAGTAAGAATGTTTTGGTCCAGATCCTATGGGACAATCCCAGACTGCATCAGGACCCCATCAAGCCTTGCTACTTGTTCTGGAATTCATATTGTAAGAATATGATACAAATATACTGTATATACAAAGTCATTTACACAGAGCTTTATGGCTGTAAATGTGCATGAAAGTGGTTCTTTGACAACATATATTTATCCTGTTTGTGCTATGGACATGAGTTATGCGTCAAACCTTGAGGCTTTAGCTGGAGTGTGGCATTATTTTTCTAAAGAGAACAGATTTACAATTTTTGCCTGGTGGATGTGAAAATGTAGATATAAAATATATTTTAGTCATACATTGGAAAAGGAATCAGAGACATATTTAGGTACCAGAATACCAGAGAGTTGGTTCTTTTCACTAAGTCGTGTTATTAATATTATTTGTGTATTATAATAGCAGTTTTATATTTGAAATTCTAGTATTTTATTACATGCACCTGTCTTTTTTATTCATTTGTTTATATTTATCTTTCTATTTCAGTTTTTAATTGTAGTACTTCAGCTTTATTTATTTCAATTATTTGACAGGGAAACGAATAGTTTGTCTTTTCATTTAAGCTTTTATCTAATATTTATATTAGATATATTTACAATATTTCTTTAAGCTTTATTGAAATTTTTGAAAACGATTTGACTACTAGGTTTCGTTAACCAGACAGAACACCCTAGCAACTGCATTGAAAGCTGAACCAAAACTACTAAATGTACTTAACCCCCCTGAAAACACTTGCAGATGCAGCAGCTTTGCTTACATGTACCAGCCATCTACTTCATCTTGGGTTCATGTTTTTTAATAGGTGCAAATCCTGCAGTATTTGAGGAGGAGGAGCAGGCTGTGAGCCCAGAGCTGCTGCAGAGTGTTGTGAAGAGCATCCAGAGGAACGATGTCTACCAGCCCATGAGTCAGATACTGCAGCTATTGGGCACCAAACTGGGCTTCGTCAGACAACGGTATGAGAACAGTGTTTAAATGAAACACAGAAACTGATTTAAGAAACAGTTTGACAAGCTAATCTCTTTTTTTTCTTCTTCTTCATTATATGCAGGAGCTTATATAGAGATATCCTGTTCTTATCTTTGGTGGCTTTGGGCAAGAGTAGCATAAATATTGGTGAGCTGACTGCGTTATTATACTACTGTTTCAAAGTTTGGGTTCAGTACGATTTTTTTAAATAGTTTTTTATACTTCAATAAAGACACATTAAACAAATTACATTGTTATATTTCAAATAAATGCTGTTCTTTTGAACTTTCTAAAAAATACAAAAATATTAAGCAGCATAAGTATTTTCAACATCAATAATAATGAGAAATATTTCTTGATCAGCATATTAGAATGATTTCTGAAGGATCACTTGACACTGAAGACTGGAGTAATGACAGCTAAAAATTCTGAATTGACAAAATATATTAAAATAGAAATTGTTTTTTTTAAATTGTAAAATTATTTTATAATATTACCGTTTTTTATCATGCGGACTTGGAGAGCATAAGAGACTTCTTTCAAAGACAAAAAAAAAATTGTACTGACCCCAAACTTTTAAAATGTATTATATGTTTATCAAATCACTGAACGTGAGCACTAGCATCATTACTAACACCTTCATTTATTCTCACAGATGCATTTGACCGTGAATACAAAATGGCATATGACCGTCTGACGCCCAGCCAGGTCAAGATGACCCACAATTGTGACCGTCCACCCAGCGCTGGAGTCATGGAGTGCAGGAGAACCTTTGGGCTGCCCAGTCTCTGATTCACCTCCTCTCATTCATCCCTCTTTCCTCACATCCATCACACAGGAAGGCAATCAAAGAAGGAACACTTTGATTCGTTGTAACCAAAGCTACCTCTGGCTCCCATGAGGTCTCTTTCGACACAAGTCCTGTCTATTTATGTGACTGTTCTTCTTCAAACACTTCCTGTGAATACATCACTTTATATAGTCTGTGATTCTGTTCTTTTTCTTGCATTTCCCCCTCACTTTTGCTCTTCCACCTGCCTGGTGTCTTGACCATCAACGCCTTTTGGAAACTTGGGGTCATGTTTGAATCATCTAGCACCACTCAGGTAAACTTGAGTTTAGAGGTCATTGTAGATTAGGAGCTTATATCATTGTGCTCAGGTCTTTCCATCGCTCTATTCCTTCATGTCCAGTGAATCGTGGAGTGGATTCGGGACCAGTAGCTAAAGAACAATCAAATCGATCACGTTTAGGATGCATAGAAGCACAATGAGCAACCCCAACAAACACAGTCCCCTTTAGGCCGTCTAGGGGCACTTGTATATTTCGCATACAGAGAGACTTTGTGTACATAGTCTTATTATTTTGCATATTTGTATTATACAGTTATATTTTAAAACTGGAATTTGTCATAATTGACGTGTCTCCATTTGTAAAGACTATGCTGTTCGTAGTGTAAAGGTTTCTCTTTTGAGCGTGTGCTGTTTGTCGTCCTGGTCCTGGAGACCAGTCGTATGGTGATCGTCAGTGACACTGTCGTCTTGAGGGCCAGAACTGGACCAAATATAAACTCTTGACTCACACTTTACATGATGAGAAACATATTTGATGAGATTTTAAACTGGGGCGAAGAACAGTATGGAGACAAATTTACAACAGGGTATAAAGGGTATTATAGCGTGTCTAAAATAAAATGGACTGTTAATGTGAATCTGGTCGACGTATTACACTCACTTACGTAATCCAGTGTTTGCCATGAAGGTACATAATTATCTTTTTTTTTTTTATATATATTGCTTTATATTGTGCAATGTTGCATAAAGATGGATTTCCACTGTCGAGTACCTGAAGCATACAAGCACTTATTTACTCAGTTTGAACTCTAAACATGTGGTAACTTGAAATGTTATATTTTAATACTGTTCATTTTTTATTATTGTGTTAATGAAGATGCACTTTGAGTCTGTGTGGTTGGGAAGAGGATTGATGACGTTTAAATGTTTAAAATGCAATGGATTATGGAAAAGGTAATTATACTCAATGACACATTGATGTTAATGCCCCAAGTAGAAAAAAAACAAAAAAACAGATAAAACTGCCCTAAACATTTTAGGATGAATGTTTTTGTTTATTGACCCGATGCTGTGTAAAACCACACAAAAAAGAAGTGCTTTTAATGTTTAGCAGTTTTTGTATCATCTGCTTTTTACGTCCATATGGTATGGTAGTGAAACAAACTGACCTATTTCATGGAAGCTAATTTAAAGCGGTTAATGTGTAAGGTGAATTGTATTGTTTGTTCGTTTGAAACAAATCCTTTTGTTCGGGCAATGTGCTTTACATATCACTCCTTTTGTTACTTCTATTTATATTTGTATATATCATTTTGTCAGATCTGAGCCAGGTCTATAAAATTGTTTAAAACTGTAAATAAACACTTAAATCGACTCCAGTGTGTTTGTGTTGGTGTCTCTGGTTTGTTCGATGAAATATAGGGAGAAAAAAGTTGCATTTGAAACCCCATTTAATTTTGCACTGAACCAACAAATGAATATTTACAATGAGCAACTCTCAAGAGAGAAATCAACAAAATGTGCGACATTTTGAAAAAAAAAACAATCTTTGCCTCTATTCAGTAGTGAATTAAAACAGCAGTGTGATATTTGTATGGAAATTCACAAAAGAATTTTTTCTTATCAGAATCATACTGATTACATTAGTCTTTGTAAAGAAGTCTTTGTTATATGCTTGAGATTCTACTTTTATGATGGAAAAAAGTCATATCTTACATACAGCACAGGATCTGGAATTAGAACGCTTGCTAATGACATTTTTCAATGTTACAAAAATAATTCCGTTGCAGAATGATTAAATTACATCATTTACAATAATCTCACAATTTCTCCCAATGTAGTCCCATAGCTATCTGAAAACCCACAACATCAAACAATACAATCACAAAATTATTCAAAAACAATTTGGAAACATTTTCTTCTTCTTTTTTATCATTGGAAAAAATTTAAGCAACACTTTGACTTCTCATAAGGTTATAATCTTTGCGATGTTGTAGACAAATATGTTTTGCATGTGTGTTTTGGTATCATCCCAATAAACCTAAATGGTTGATTGCATCACAAATCGTTAAGTGAGAGTTTGAGAGAGAGAAAAAATACATACTACAATTAAACATATTTATTACTCCGTGGTCCTGTCCCAAATGCCACACTGGATGTGACCTTTGGTTATGCAATCATAATCATATTGTGTTTGCCAAGTCCACAGGGCAGTGGGGTGTCTTATTTGTCATTTTACACGGTTCAAAAGGGTGTTCAAGAGTGCCTCTGTATGTGGTCCCAATGTGCCCTTTTACAAAACCCACACTGATGGGCCAACACAGAAGTCTACATTCAACAATCCATATGGTATTACATCACCAAAGTGTGGATAACACAAATGGTGACCATTTGGGACAGGCCCGTTACCCTTCTCTGTTAATACTGCAGTCATTTTAATGTAACAAGCCAAAAGTGGTGGCCAAAAAGTGTCTGTAACAGTTAACTTAGTTTGGAAATTATGGCCAGTCATTGCATCCCCTTTCAAAAGATCTTGCGAAATACAGAATAAGCCAACAGCGAGTCTAGAGATGCTTTAAATATGTGTGAAGTTACAGTTCAGAACGTTTTAAACGACAGGACTTTATCCAAAAGTTTGCTCAGATGGACACGGGACATATAATGATTCGATCCTCTAGCATGACACTGAGCACCAGGAACACAAAGTAGAGGATGAACATGATGAATCCCAATACTTTATTCATCCTCCACTTACAGGCAGCGATGGAGATAATGACGAAGAGGAGCATGAGGAAGAGCAACACAATGGCACAGAACAGCCCATTACTGCTCACAGTAACCGGCGCCAGCGAGTGGCAGAATGAGTACATCAGCCAGGGCACCGGCAGCCTGGAACAGTGAGAGGGGATATAATTAAGATACACAAAATGAAAATAAGCGATTAGGCATTTATTCATACAAACGGGATTATAAGTGTGATATTTCTAAACAAACAACAGTTTAACATTTTATTATTAAGTAACTTACATTTTAAATGCAATTTTACCAGATACTTCGTCTATTTAGCCATTTCAGTTCAGATATCACATTCACTGAAAAATCCCTTCCATGTGAAACTTGCAAACTCAAACCAGTGGTGTGAACACAAACCAGTGAACACAAAGATCCTGTTTTCAGCCAGTCACATTTGACTACAACTGTGCACATAATTTTCAGCCTTTAAAACACCTGATTCATTACTATAAACTTTCCATTGTCTTACCCCATGGTGATGTCAAATATGTTGCTGCCTACAGAGCTCGAGACAGCCATGTCTCCCAAGCCTTTTCGAGCCACAATAACGCTGGTGATGAGATCAGGAATGGATGTTCCTGCAGCCAAAATGGTAAGACCCATGATTTCTTCAGAGATGCCAATGGTCTCACCCACCTAGGAGAGAAAATCTTGATTAATGGTTGCTTTTTTGTTTTGATATTTTATTTGCTGATGCAATGACATTTAAGTGTGGCTTAAGTGTTACAAATATCAGTTTCTACACTGACCTGATGTGCCCACCACACCATAAGATAGGAAAATATAGCAATCCATACTATTGAGCCAAGGAAAGTGATGACAAAGAACTTCTTGGATGCCTTTAAGCACAATATAGAGTAATATACATGTCAGTTTTACAAAATTTTGTAGAAGTGGAATACATACAAAAAAGCAATGCAAATGTGATGCTTTGTTTTGTTTCTCACAGGGTTTCTGACGTCTGGAACTGTCAACCAAAGTGGAAATACAATTGGCAACAGAAACAAATATGTGGCCTGTTTACGTCTGGCGTCTGGCCACTCTAAGGACAGAGGTTCATCATTTTCTCCTTCCTCCTCAGCCTCATCGTCAGTTTCATCATCATCCTCGTCATCATCGCTGTCTTCATCACTGTCATCTTCATCATGCCCTGAATCACCTGAACCTCCTGGCTTCTCTGAACCTCCTCCTGCTGCAGTGTCTTCTTCCTTAAGACAAAGTAAGAAAGAGACAGATGTAAACATAATACCCACATAGAAAAAAAATAATAATTAGGAGAACTAACTTAAAGCAACAGTTCACCCAAAAGTGAAATAAGTTAAAATAAGTTGAATCATCATTCAGTTTGTCCCAAACCAATATGAATTTCTTTATTCTTTGGAACACAGAACTGAACTTAAGAAGTTGATCAGTCCGAACTGGGAATGAATCATTCAAACCAGTTTTGTAACTTGAATGAACTGACTGATTTGAAAAAGATGTGACTTGATGATTACTGAATGATTACTTCATAAAACAGACAGTTAATGCATGATGAAAAATAACACTTAAATCTATGGTGCTTTTTTTGGCTTTTTTAAAACCTCTAGTTTTCCTTCACTGTAAAGAACGTTCTTCTAACATTTGCTTATGAGTTCCACAGAAGAAAGAATGTCATGACATGAGTTGTATGGTACGTGAATTATTTCTTAAATATTAATCACATACTTTGTTTGACAGATCATACGTGTCTGATATGCAACAAGGTAAATAATTGGTGAGCTCATTAAAAGTACACGTTTCTCAGATCTCCTTCTTCTTCTTTCCAACTTTTTTTGAAATGCAATAGGCCCACCTGTTGTGCCTCAGGCTTTTGACTAGTGTCTTCTTCATTGGCTCCTGGAGCCATGTCTTTGGAATCCTTGGACTGTTCCGTCTGATCTTCACCTTATTTAAACCACAATAATAAAATATCAGTCAAGCTTGCAAATACATTCTAAATGTTGCAATACTACAAGCTCCTCTCAGATGTGGAGTGAAGATTTCTTCAGTAGGAGTGAGTAATGTTGCTATATTGCTTGGCGGCAATTTCAAACACAGCAGTTGCGGCACAAGATAATCTGCATTGATTCCAAGCCACTCATGCTTAATTCATGAGATGGAGCGTGGTCATTATGTCAGGTAATGTGTAAAGCAGCTCTCAAGTAGAAACAAAAGGTGGATATATGGAATGCGGGATGCTGTGTAGATGGCAAAATGGGCCAAACTCCTGGCAGCTTGCCCTCTCTTTGTACCTTTCATCCAGCACACAGCTGGTGCGTTACTGCTTGTGGAAATGCAACATTAATAATCATTTTGAATATGCAACAGAGCTCATCTGTGAGGTAGGACAATGCACCGACCTGTCTACAAAGCTCTGTGCAATCATAATAGAACAGACTAAGATTATAAAATCTCACCTTCACCAGATTTTTCCTTGTTTTTGTTCTCTACTTTCCCCCGGGCCAAGTCGTTCAAAATCTCAGCCTTGTCTTTAAATTTCACTGCAAACCAGGAAAGGAAGAATATAGCTTGAATGTAGACTTTGACTGACACTGTCAGGGTCAACAATGGCAGTACCACAAATGACAAAAGCCCTCAATTCACAGACGTAAAACAAAATGTCATTTCCTCACATCTCACAGGCTACTACAAGACGGCGTCACATCACAAGAATAACATCACAAACACTAAGCCCCTTACCTTTACATTCCAAAGAGCTTCTAGCCTTTGCATCTCCATTAAACACTGACTCTAATGAGTAAAATAGATTCATATACAACAAATACCGTGGTGAGTTTCACAAATACAACTCCTACTGCCCTCCAAACAACTGGGAGTTAAATAAAAAAATGGATTTGTTTACAAAAATCTTTGCACAGTTCAAGGTATAAATGCATAAATGTTTGGGGTATCAAGACTGATTTCTTAGATTATGACATTATTCAAAAAAAAAATCTATTAAAACCAAAAGATTCTTCATTGTTCCAAACTTTTGACATTTGACTCAAACTTACGCTTTTTATTACTGTATATTATATTTTGCATTATGCAATCAAATCTGAGGTGTGGGGTGTTTAATTATAAGGGAAATAATTAAAACAAAAATGGAAATAATCAATGGGATTCTAATCAATAGGCTTCATTTCATTCAAAAATATTTTCTTTTAATTTTGGGGTGAAATATTACCAAGAAATTTCTTTGAGAGATTCAAAAGACTGATAAGCAGGCATTTGAGGCCCTAAAGTTGTTAAGTGCTTGTCAGCAATTTATCAGCCAAAATGTTGATATGTTCAACTGAATCTTTAAATTTATCTAATTGACTATGGCATGTAAATGAGCAGGGACCCCATCACAATAACAGGATTGAGCTGCTGGAGCCTGGCTCTCATCCAGCCTTTATGAGCTCAATCAAAAGCAGCTTAATGATGGAGCAGCACAGCGCTGGGAGGTTTTTGTGAGGACCCTGAGAGCGCAGGTGCTGCACAGCCTCATGAGGACATGCTGAAGGTCAAGGGGACCAACCCAAACCACTGACCACAGACCTCCAGAGCACCAGGGCTTCTGCCTTACACGTATGCATGCCAGCCATCAAGGATCCATACAAGGTAATCGTACGATATCATATCTTCAGTGCACATAGTATTTATGTAACTAGATTCAAGATTATGATGATTTTTCTGTATCTTATAATAGGAACTGACATTGCTGATGACATTTTTGTGATGCTAAAATAACACTGTTTCTGCACATAAAACCATCTTGTTTGAGAGCCTGTGTGCAAAAAGGTAATTATATAGTGTATGTTTAAATGGTGACATACACACTGATGTGACTTGACAAAATGTCATAGAGCCACTGCGATGGGCCTTATCTCACTACTATGAATCATTCTCCACTCCATAGACTGAGAAAGAGCTATTTATCTTCTTAGTATCAATCTGGACTTAGTGCTGTCATAATATAGAACATGCTTTGCTAATCCATTTGTACTGGGAGAAGGACAAAGGGACTCTCCTGCTTTCCACTTCTGAACGTCTTACAGTGCTTGCCTGAGGGAATACAGGCCTAATATATGATTGGTATTTTGATCTTTATACAATATTGATATAGAAAAACAGTTCAGAAGACGTAACCATAAAACATCCAAAGCAAAAAATTATATCTACCCTGTAACCAGTAATTTAAATCAACCACTTTGTATAAACAACAGTTAGTAGACATCATAAAATGGCAGAATTTGAGTTTTTAAATAATAAAAAAGCACTAGATACTTAGCATATACCTTTATTTAATATTAACATTTACTAATAAACTAATTCATTAAGCTTCTGATACAGCTTTCATAAACATATCTGAAAGTGATTGTTCACCCAAAAATTTAAACTCTGTCATCATGTCGCCATCTTTTCATTCCAAAACTGACTTTCTTTCTGTTGTGGAACATAGGAGATAAAAGATTTTTTAATGCGCATACAATGGATGCATGTTTTTTGGTTCCCAATATTCTTCAAAATATCTTCTTCTGTGTCCCACGGAAAAACGAAAGTCATACAGGTTTGGAACGACACGAGGGTGAGTAAATGATGACAGAATAGTCTTTTTATTTTTTGGTGGACTATCCCTTTAAACCACCAGATTTGAAATTTGTAACGGCTCCGTGCAATGTTTGCTAAATGAGTTATCATTCTGAGGGTTCAGGTACTGAAGGGCTCTTACCCTCTCCGAGAGGATCCAGTGTGTGAATCATCAGCTGAAAAATGGTGTTCCTCATAGTGCTGTTGTGCAGAGAGGCAGAACTGCCCCCGCGCTGCAGTGTGGGCTTCAACTACACAAGAGAAGAGAAATATTCTGACAAACGCTCACACTAAATGATCATGTCGAAAGAATTTATATCTGAACCTGCAAATTGTGTGGACTTTATGGAGAATAAATGTCTTAAATGTGTTGTTTATTTCATGTTAATTAAGTTAATAATCCCATATTCATATGACAGGAATATTCAATATTCAATTAAACATTGCTATGTCCAGGTTGACACATCAACACTGGCTCCACCAGCTATGTGATCTCTTTGGAAACAGTCATTGTTTTGTGACTATAGTAATGCATAGATAACATCCTTTTCCTTTAAGATTTATCAGATATCACATATTTTGAATTATTATAATTTGTTCATACCTTTAGTCTATTCTTGTCTTCTGGTTCAGGCGGCCTGTTCTCTTCACTTGAGGTCCCATTGTCCTGTGTGCAACAGCAGTTTAAAACATTACAGAGGATGCAAGGCACTGATGTGACCTTTGACCTTCACCTCTCATTCTACAGTTGAATGAGAATAAAGGTGACAACTGTTACAAACTTGACAAAGGATTCATTCACGTACCCTCATAGACTCAAAGGAGTGTATTTAAAATGTATGTATTTATTTGAAATGACCATATAATTTTTTTATTCTAAATGGAAGAAAACCTGTAACATAAGATTATGTAACAAAACACGCCAGTATTATTTTAGTAGTATTTATATACTATTATTATTTTGAATTAACTTTTTATATTTCCAGTCCTCAATTGAATTTTACTTTAGGTTTTAGTGATTTTGTTATATCTTTTGTCACTATTATTAATATTTCTAATTAGCTTTTATTTATTATTGTTTCAGTTTAAGTTTGAGTTATTTTAGTACTTGAACACCTATTTTATTTATATTACTTGCCAAGTCAACATTTATAATTTCTCTTTATGTTTTTTAAGTTTAGGTTTTTCATCTAATATATTTTATTTCAGCTTTAATTAATTTATTTTTTTTAATTAATGGCTTTAGTTTTAGTTAACATTTACAGCACTGTAACATAAGCACCCAAATATATAAAATTCTGTATTTTATTGTTACTGTTGTATTTGTTATCTATGATAAATTCAATCCAGTGGGTTTAGTTTGACAGAGATCTAGGTCCTCTGGGTCTAGTAAGCCTTCTTACACTATATAAGCTTCAATCACACTTAGTAGATTTAAACACTCTATATGTTACACAGTTTGTAAATCATAGCAGACCCTCAAAGGATTAAGTGAACGTCTTTAGATCAGTGTCATTGTTTTACCAGTCCAGAGGGTCTCTGTCAGATATTAGATTAAATTATAATAATTTTGATCATATAGATGATTAATGATATGCTGTCCATTTATTAACAGACCATTTTCCAGTATGAGACATATTTACTATAATCAGTACTCTGTCACTGCAGTTTAAAATCTGCCTCTCAGGTGGTATGTTATGACAGATTATTAAGTGTTGATCTCTCTAAACCCCTCTCTCACCACAGCGTCTAAGCTGAGGGATGTTCAGGATGAAGAAAGGAACATGTGAAAATGACCACGCAATTTTATTATGTGATGGGATAGTGTCACTAATACAGATGGGGCTGTCACAGAGAGCCAAATGCACCTGCTCCAAATACCTCGCTTGCTACAAGACAACTCATTAACAATGTCTGGCCCCAGCAGACACAAGAGATCCTTTTCATTTCTGTTTATCAAAGGAAAACGCAACCCATGCGTATCTGCTCAATGAATAAACATAAGTGACTCACATTCACATTCACCTGAGTGGGATTCTATTATAGCTCTCTAATCACAGATATGAGCAGATATTATAGCAGAATAAATGTTCCTCATCGCTAGAAGGCTTACCGCTGCAGATACCGTCAACACTATCCAAAACCAACAAAGTGCTAATTGCTAATTACAAATTGCTATCATGCAATCCATGTTCTTGAAATTGTGCATCATAGCACTATAAATTCACAAGGTTGTGGGTTTGAATCCCAGTACTGATCAAATGTGTTTATTAAATACACAATTAGTCAGTCTGAATAGAAGTATATGTTTAGTGAATAAATGTAAATAATATTATGCTATTTTTATTTGGCATAAACTTTTATTATTTGTAATTTTTTTATTTTTTTTGTATCCGATAATTTGGCCCTTTTATTACAAGTTTAGTTTAGGTTGTGAAATGTGATGCAAAAAACTCCTGTGTGAATATTAAAGGCAAAAATAATAAGGCGTACCTTCTCAGGTTCTTCGACTGCGATAACTTTGACTATGTTCTTGTGTTTCCTGAGTTGAGACTTAAAGGCATGCTCTATCTGAACATTGTACTTCATGAAGACAACATAGGTAGCATAACCGCCCACCAGCATCATACTCTCCCACCACATAATGGTATTGTCCAAGAAGAAGATGATGAGCATGATGAGATCGATGATATAGAACGAAACATCCCGAAAAAGAGGCCACCAGGTGAGGTGAAGCATCTCCCGGGAAAACACTGCACACATTCCGATCACAAATAGGATGTTGAAGACAGCCGAGCCAACGATGGTTCCAATGCCCACATTGCTATGAGAAATGAAGACCCCAATCAAGGAAGTGAAGAGTTCGGGAGCAGAGCCTCCAGCGGCCATGAATGTCGCCCCGGCCACATCATCTGAGATCTCCAGTTTGTCTGTTATAACCCCCAACGTAGGAACGAAAAACTCATCGCAGACGATGGCCAAAGAAACAAACATGTATACCATTCCAAAGATGTGAAAAACGACCCAGCCTTTGCGTCGATCCTCAATGGAGAAGATGTCCTCCGGGTACTCGCCCTTCATGTGTGGTGCCTCTCCAGGTCTGGACGTTGTAGTGTTGGGCACTACAGTAGTTGTATCGGTTGCTGGTGTAGGAACTGGGGTGGGTTTTGGAAGGTCTGGATCCACATAGATGCAATGGATGATTGTCCTGTTTGTGGTTGTTTTAGGTGTCTCTGTTCTAGATATTGTTGGGATGGGTACATTTGTAGCTGGTTCGGACGACTGGACCCCATCTGTGTGGTTGGAGCTCTTTGGCTCAGCAGTGGTCAAATTAGTCAAAAGCACTGTTGTCTCTGACCCTCCAGATCCAAGTTCAGAGCCATCCTCAGGTTCTCCTGCGGTTTGGGGCTCAGACCAGGGTTCTGGTAGTTTGGCTCTGATAGTGAGTTGATATAAAGAACAAAGGAAAACCCCAGACAGAAGAAATATAATCCGGCTAAGGTGAAGTCTCTTTCTTCGAGTCAGGAACATTTTCTAGTATGCTTCCTAAAGGGCACCAAGTTGTTTTTTAGGGCAATAACACCCGGAACATCCAGAATTTCCCCTCAAAATATGCAGGGGTATGCAGCTCTCACTCTCAGACCATTTCATCTCATTTTCTCTGTGGCGCAGGTTTCCTCTCACATACCTTACAGTGGATAAAAGGAGGAATACTGAGTGCAACAGTTGTATAGGAAACATTGAATACAGGATCAGCAGATTACAGTGGCAATTACACTCCTAAGATTGTTCATCTAACCAACACACTGCATTGGACTAAATTAAAACAAAAATGAAATTATATTTTAACAAATCTAGCTTCTTGTTAATAACATTGTTAGAAGCATGTGAACTGATTAAAATGTGGATCCAACTTATTATGATGCTCAGAAGTAAAAACACACACACACACACACACACACACACAAACACACACATAAAAACACTGAGCTTGGGGCAAAATTCCACTTAAAGTAATGAAATGCCCCTAATCATCAGTTATTCAACCTTTTATACATTTAATTCACATCTATCTATCTATCTATCTATCTATCTATCTATCAATTCAAATAAATTAATAGCACACTGTGTTATATGGCTTGTATGGTTTGGAAAAACGCCATAATAAAAAAAAAATAAAGGTACCCCTGTTTCAAGAGATGATATTGTACCTTAATAAAAAATAACAACTTTTGACACTGCTTCTGGACGAATAAATGATTAAGAAAACATTTACTGAAGCGATTCTTTCATTTAGGCTAAGTCTAAACGAACATAGCATGGAAAATATCCGTCTCATTTGTATTAAAGTTTTTGACATGCCTATAAATATATTAATAACATTGTGCCATTGTAAGAAGCTCCATAAAAACAATGAAGTTACGTATTTTGTAAACACAGCAGCATAAACATTAAAATGTAAAGTGTGACCAACTCTTTGGTGGCGGCAGGTATTTCTATATCAGCCATAAATTAACCATATTAACAAAGAGATGTATATTAGAACTTGCTTTGCTCTCATGCAAGAAATAATTCAGAACAAGCCAAATAAAACCTACCGGTTGAAAGACGACGCTGGCGGACTGTGGAGCGCTGCTGTCTCACAGCTGGACTGCGGGGAAAGGCACGGATGCTGGGAGCGCTGCTCAGGTCAAGCAGGACGCACCGCAGGACAGCTCTTCAGCGTGGATCAGCACAATACCTAATACCTGAAGTCTTTTAAGAGGATTAGATGTACTCTCTCCTCACACCATTTATCCCAATTATTTTGCTCTTATACGTTTCATTCAGAATTGTAGAAAGTGAACACACGCGAAAACTTGCTAATTAAAAATATAAACTGAAATCTTAAATAAACTTTTGTATAATAGTTTATTGTTATTGCATAATTATGGTTATGGATTATGGTTTACAGATTATTATCAAATTGGCCCACAATAAAATTTGTAACTGATTCTAACAGTTTTTGTCCACAACATTATCCTATATATGTACTTTTTAGTATAGGCTATCTCTTGTATATTTTTATTTATATTAAGATACAACTTTTATAATATAATTTTCTCTAGCGTGTTCTCGACTAGGAACTAGTTAACATGTTCCTTTTGTTTCCAAACGGTCTTGTTATCACGGTGCACACTTGGGTTAAGGAGACGGGATTTCAGCGATGGGTAAAATTGTAACATTTTGTTGAAATATTCGAAAGTTGGTTTGCATATCTAACTAAGGAGTTGAATTCGAAAATACCTACTGCATATAAAACGTTTATAATCATTCTGAGTCAAATTTACAGTGAGAACGTTTGGCAGGACACTGACATAGCAACATTCTTATTTACTTTTTTTGTTCTGTATCATTAAAAATGTAAACAGCCTAAGATTTGATGGTCTCCAGCCTGGTCAATCAGCTCTGGTTTTAGAGGGATTTTGTAAACTGGTCAGATTGGGAGACCAGTTGGCCATGAATAGTTTAAACCAGCAAAGACGAGCAAACCATCTTAAGCTGGTTTACGCTATTTTTGTTTGTTTATTTTTTCTTCTTCAGCAGAGTGTAACAATAACAAAAACCAGGGAAATTACTTTATTTGTGCGTTATCAATTAACCAGACGTGCTTGTGATGTCCACTCCAGAAGCCTCTTTGCTCACATTGTCATATGCTCCTGTTTTTACACAGATATCTCAAGCTTTCATTCATAACTGTTCTTCAAAGTGTAACGAGAAGAGCTTGCTACCATGCCCACTGTGGTTCTTTTGGACTCGTCACTGTCCATGACACGACCCGTGTCAGTGGAGGGCAGTGAGGAGTTTCAGAGAAAGAACCTGGCAGTTCATGGACTGACCATGCTGTTTGAACACATGGCCACAAACTACAGACTGGAGTTCACTTCACTTGTCTCCTTCTCCTCCCTCTGGGAGCTGATGGTGCCTTTCACCAGAGACTATAATACTCTGCAGGTAAAATCAGACCAGTTGTCATGCTGTCTACATAAAACATAAATTGTCTGGTCTCTTATTGTTATCTGTCATTCAATGTTTTGCAGGAAGCCTTGAATAACCTTGAAGACTTTGATAAAACCTGCCTAGAGGCTGCATTGCAAGGTGTTAGTAATATAGTACAGCAGGAATGGGGAACCTCTTGCCCATGCCAGGTAAAACAAACAAAAAATAAAAAAAACAGCAATAATTGAAAATAGTGTGAAGCATGCATATATAGTACACTTATAAATATATATTTATATGAATATAAATGTAATTTGTAAAAGACATATTTTTCTGAAATATATATATATATATATATATATACATATATATATATATATATATGTTTGTGTTTTTATATATATATACATAATAAATATACACAGTACACACATATATATATTATGTAAACAAAAACTTATTTTGGATACGATTAATCATGTTGGACACATTTTGGATGCGATTAATCAAGTTGGACTATACATTTAGATATAAATGTATTGTACTTTTTTAAATAGCTGGCAATGGGTTCGGTCTGTTTAGTTCATGGACATGAATGATGCTTTACACTGGTAACTGTTCCTGTGACTCAGTGGTAGAGCATTGTGTTAAAGGCGCAAAAGGTCACGGGTTCAATTCCCAGGGAACACACATACTGATAAAAATAAAAATGTATAGCCTGAATACACTGTAAGTCGCTTTGGATAAAAGGGTCTGCTAAATGCATAAATGTAAATGTAACTGCTTTAGTAGAAGGTCTAGATTTGAAACTTTTTTTATTTTTATATATATATACAATTGAGATAATTGTTCTGTTCTATTTTCTACAGATAATTATTTTTAGATATAATGCTAAATGTTTTGATTTGCCTGCATTGATGTTGTTTATCAGTGTTTATGTTGTTCTTATGGTGGCCTGTAGGTGGTTCTGGTGACTGATGGTGCACTTGGCATTGGTCGTGGATCTTTGCGTCATTCCCTGCAAACAGTAAAACAACGTGTGGAGGACAAGAAATTTCCACTGCCGTTCCCATTCCCTTCCAAACTCTATGTCATGTGCATTGCTAATGCAGAGGAGGTACATTAGTCTGTTTTACTGTCTCCTTACCATTGTTATTTTGTTATGATTAAGAGACTATTTTATATTCATCATTATTTTGAATGCGTTTTCATTTTGATATTTTCCGTTTTAATTTTAGTAATTTTGTTGTTTCTTTTGTTTTTATTAGTTCTTGTTTATTTTTTGTCTATGTACAAACATAGTTATTCCATTACAATGAACACACTCAAGAACATACTTTATTTTTTATAATGTCTTTATTTTATGTTTGTAATTTATTAAATCAATGTTGTTTTGATGTCCCCTGAAGCTCCAAGCTACGGATAGCATGGTTAACCTAGAACAGCTGATTAATTTGAATGGTGGAGAGGGTCAGATATACACTATGGAGGGACCCCTTTGTCTTAAAAGTGTCCAGTCTATGTTTGGGTGAGTAATGTTACTTTCTGCATACATACATTTGAAGACAAATTTATTAGCCACCTACAAAATATTTCATTATTTGTTTTTTAGTAATTCTGTTTAACAGAGATAAAAAAAATTTCAACACAGAATTTCAAAACATAATGTTTATTTAGGAAGCTTGTAATGTTTGTAATACAAATAGAAAATAATAACCTAGAATAAAAAAAGTCTACGGCCAAAATTATTAGCCCTATGATGTTAATAGTCAATTGTGTATCCCTTTTGCTTGATACAGCCTTTAGTTGTTTGTTGTAGTTTTTGACAAGTTTCAGGCATGTCTCCTGAGGAGGTGCAGCCTATTCCTCCTTAGCAAATCTCTCAAACTCCTCCAGATTTGTTGGTCTCCTGTTGGTCAGTGAGCCCCACAGATTTTCTGTTGGATTCAAATCTGGGTTTTGAGCAGGCCAGTCAGTGACATTCACTTTGCTCATTTGGAGGTAGTTCTACATCAGAAATGTAAATCTCTACATCAGGTATGCTTTGAGTCGCTATCATGCTGTAAAATAAAACGTTGACCCAAACCATCTTTAGTTGCCGATTGAGTGAGGTTGTCTTTCAAAATCTTTGAGTAGTCTTCCCTTTTCATGATTCCTTTGACCCTGACGAGATTCATCACTCCAAATCACTGAAACATCCCCACAGCATTACACTTCCAGCTCCATGTTTCACTCTGGAGATGGAGATGGTGTTCTTTGGGTTGAGCATCTGTCCCTTCTTCAAACATAGGCAACATCTCAATGGCTAAAGAGCTCTACTTTTGTCTCATCTGACTAAAGGACAAGTTTCTAAAATGCATAGTTTTTCTCCAGGTTGTCCTTTAAACTTCAGTCTCGCTTGGAAGTGTCTCCTCTTCAGAAGAGGAGATTTTCATGGCCGGAAACCTCACAGTCCATTCCTGTCCGGGCCTCTAGTGTCCGTCTTCATTGAGATATCAATCCAAGACTTGATTAAATCATTCACTAGTGTCTTGGCAGTTGTTCTTGGGTCTTTAGAAACCACTGTCAATAGTTTTCTTTTCAAAGTTTTTGAAATCTTTCTGCCTGTTCTCCACTGTGTGCGTCTCCTCAAATTCTTGATAATACTTCTCACGGCTGTTCTTGACACATTTGAAAATGCTTTGATAAACGTGTATATGCTTCTCCTCCTTTGTCAGCATTAATAATTATTTTTCTCAAGTCTAATCTATTTTTCTGTCTTTGCCATGATGACAGTACATATTATTTTACTTGTTTTTTGAAAGATACAAATTCTCATCCTACAGTGTAATTCAAAGGCTTAGAGGATTAATTAGTTTAATAAGACAAGTTAGGTTAGTTAGGCAAGTCATTAGACAACAGTGGTTTGCTCTGTAGCCAATCAGACTAGAATTTCATAATTAGCATTTTTTTTTATAATTATTTTATTCCAGGCTAATTTAAATAAGACTTTCTCCAGATGAAAATGCTCTGTTAAACATCACTTCAACTGTACTACTAAAAACTCTATATATTTTTGTATTTTATTGAATTTAGTGCATTCTGCTGTTTATGCAACATTTTGAGGTTAACATTACTTTTGTGTTGGCAGTAAGCTGATTGACCAGGCATACTCTCCCTTCCATGCGGTGCTGCGCTGTGGGAACCTGACTTCTGATGTGCAGGTCTTTCCCAGGCCAGAGCCAGTGACGATAGACGAGGAAGTGGATCCCATGCCCAGAACAGTGCAAACAGGTATGAGCAAAGAAGCTAGTGAAATATTGTGTCCTTAATGTTAAAGGCTTAATTCACCCCAAAATGATAATTCTGTCATTAATTACTCACCCTCGTGTGGTTCCAAACCCATAAGAGCTTCATTTATCTTCAGAACACAAATTAAGATATTTTTGATGAAATGTGAGTGCTCTCTGACCCTCCATACACAACATTGCAACTGTAATGTTCCCTGGTCCAGAAACATAGTAAGGACATCGGTAAAATAGTCCATGTGACATCAGTGACTCAACTTCAGTTTTGTGAGAATATTGTTGGAGACATCTTAAAGTGCTACTTTACATTTTAAGCCTTTATTCAGGCAATACATTTATTAAAAAAAAGTTTTTATTTGTTGCTAATCATTCTACATAGAGGGAATTGATTCTACCTAGATTCTACATAGAAGAAATTGGAGCAAAGTGCACTTGATAGTTCTTTTACTTTGATGTGTTTTATATATAGACTTGGAGATTGTGGGTTTTATTGAGATTGGAGATATCTCCAGCCCCCCGGTTTTATCCAGGCACCTGGTCCTTCCCATTGCTGTGAACAAAGGTCAGTATTTTACTTCATAATTTTTTCCCACAGTAGGTCATCTTATCCACATACTTATTTATTTTCTGTTACTTCTGTTGTAATGACAAAGCTGTTCAACTTGTTTATTTACAAAATACAAAATATATTTTAATATTATATATAAATATATTTAATATATAAACATAACCTATTATTCTTAAATATACAGTCGTGGCCAAAAGTTTTGAGAATTACATAAATATTAGTTTTCAAAAAGTTTGCTGCTAAACTGCTTTTAGATCTTTGTTTCAGTTGTTTCTGTGATGTACTGAAATATAATTACAAGCACTTCATACGTTTCAAAGGCTTTTATCGACAATTACATGACATTTATTCAAAGAGTCAGTATTTGTAGTGTTGGCCCTTCTTTTTCAGGACCTCTGCAATTCGACTGGGCATGCTCTCAATCAACTTCTGGGCCAAATCCTGACTTATAGCAACCCATTCTTTCATAATCACTTCTTGGAGTTTGTCAGAATTAGTGGGTTTTTGTTTGTCCACCCGCCTCGTGAGGATTGACCACAAGTTCTCAATGGGATTAAGATCTGGGGGGGTTCCAGGCTATGGACCCAAAATTTCAACATTCTGATCCCCGAGCCACTTAGTTATCACTTTTGCCTTATGGCACTGTGCTCCATCGTGCTGGAAATGCATTGTTCTTCACCAAACTGTTGTTGGATTGTTGGAAGAAGTTGCTGTTGGAGGGGGTTTTGGTACCATTCTTTATTCATGGCTTTGTTTTTGGGCAGAATTGTGAGTGAGCCCACTCCCTTGGATGAGAAGCAACCCCACACATGAATGGTGTCAGGATGCTTTACTGTTGGCATGACACAGGACTGATGGTAGCGCTCACCTTTTCTTCTCCGGACAAGCCTTTTTCCAGATGCCCCACACAATCGGAAAGGGGCTTCATCGGAGAATATGACTTTGCCCCAGTCCTCAGCAGTCCATTCACTATACTTTCTGCAGAAGATCAATCTGTCCCTGATGTTTTTTTTGTTTTTTTTTCTTTGCTGCCCTTCTTGACACCAGGCCATCTTCCAAAAGTCTTGGCCTCACTGTGCGTGCAGATGCGCTCACACCTGCCTGCTGCCATTCCTGAGCAAGCTCTGCACTGGTGGCACTCCGATCCCGCAGCTGAATCCTCTTTAGGAGACGATCCTGGCGCTTGCTGGACTTTCTTGGACGCCCTGAAGCCTTCTTTACAAGAATTGAACCTCTTTCCTTGAAGTTCTTGATGATCCTATAAATTGTTGATTTAGGTGCAATCTTAGTAGCCACAATATCCTTGCCTGTGAAGCCATTTTTATGCAACGCAATGATGGCTGCACACGTTTCTTTGCAGGTCACCATGGTTAACAATGGAAGAACAATGATTTCAAGCATCACCCTCCTTTAAAAGGCAGGGTAGGTAAAAAAAAATGTATAAAAAACTTTTTTTTCAAATATGTTTAAACTTTATTTATATATCAATACATAATTAAAATGTAAGTACTCTGAAAAAGAAAGTATAAAAATCGAGTGTAGTAGACCTCTCACGACTGTTTTAAAGACAGCTCATTATTTCCATTCACTCCACCCCCTCCCTTCTGGGCTCCTATAGATTATTTATCGTCTCTACTATGGCTCGCTAAGTAATGTTATGTTAGCTATATTACGCAGCTACGTGTGCTAATGACACATGCTTCGTGAAAAAAATATGTATGATCAAAATACAAAAAGAAAGATTTACCTGTCCAGCAGAAATAAAGCCATCAAGGAGTCACTTTTCAGCCCCTTGAGTTCCCTCAGTTCTCGCCATGGCTGGAAAGCCACGCCGATATTAACTCGCGTTTTATTTCTTTGTTTATCCAAAGACTTTTTGTTCATTGCCTTTTCTTGTACTGTTACTGTCTTCCTTTTTTTGCCTGGTTTGCCTTCACTAACTGCATAGGCTGGTACTGTGAATTTTGCTTGCTGTTTCTCTGCCATTGTTTTGGTATTCCTAGGATCCGTGCCTCTGGAATTCCACAAATCAAACGTGCGCGCGCAAGTGGGCAGGTCATGTGTGGCAAAAGGGTAGTTGCCATGGTTGCGAGAGAGTGACAGTCGCCTAAGCCAATCCTATGTTTCGTCCCGAAATGGAAATAATGAGCTGTGTTTAATACAGATTAAACGGTCTAGAGTCACTCGATTTTTACACTCTTTTTATCAGAGTACTTACATTTTAATTATGCATTGATATATATAGAAAGTTTAAACAAATTTGGAAGAAAGTTGTTTATACATTTATTACCAACCCTGCCTTTAACAGGTCAAGTCTGACATTCTAACCCAATCATCCTGACATAATGATCTTCAGCCTTGTGCTCGTCAACATTCTCACCTGAGTTAACAAGACGATTACTGAAATGTAATCCTCAGTCGGAAAAGGGTGGCTTGCCCACTTCAGGTTGGTGGAGAGTTCCTGCCTCAAGTGGAGGAGTTTAAGTATCTTGGGGTCTTGTTCACGAGTGAGGGAAGGATGGAACGGGAGATTGACAGACGGATCGGTGCAGCTTCTGCAGTAATGCGGTCGATGTACCGGTCTGTCGTGGTGAAGAAAGAGCTGAGCCGCAAGGCGAAGCTCTCGATTTACCGGTCAATCTACGTTCCTACTCTCACCTATGGTCATGAGCTTTGGGTCATGACCGAAAGGACAAGATCCCGGATACAGGCGGCCGAAATGAGCTTTCTCCGCAGGGTGGCTGGGCGATCCCTTAGAGATAGGGTGAGAAGCTCAGTCACCCGGGAGGAGCTCAGAGTAGAGCCGCTGCTCCTCCACATAGAGAGGGGTCAGTTGAGGTGGCTCGGGCATCTGTTCCGGATGCCTCCTGGACGCCTTCCCGGGAAGGTGTTCCGGGCGCGTCCCACTGGGAGGAGACCCCCCGGGGAAGACCTAGGACACGCTGGAGAGACTATGTCTCCCGGCTGGCCTGGGAACGCCTCGGTGTCCCCCCAGAAGAGCTGGAGGAAGTGTCTAGGGAGAGGGAAGTCTGGGGTTCTCTGCTTAGACTGCTGCCCCCGCGACCCGGCCCCGGATAAGCGGAAGATGGATGGATGGATGGATTACTGAAATGATCTCAGCAGGTCCTTTAATGACAGCAATGAAATGAAG
This sequence comes from Carassius carassius, assembly GCF_963082965.1. Taxonomy (NCBI): domain Eukaryota; kingdom Metazoa; phylum Chordata; class Actinopteri; order Cypriniformes; family Cyprinidae; genus Carassius; species Carassius carassius. Next base: position 22,524,722 of record NC_081777.1, read on the forward strand.
TGGAAAGGTTTTTTTGGGATTAAGTAAATTTTCATGGCAAAGAAGGACTATGCAATTCATCTGATCACTCTTCATAACATTCTGGAGTATATGCAAATTGCTATTATAAAAACGTATTTAAGTAATTCTCAAAACTTTTGGCCACGACTGTATACATGCATGAGTTTGTATTTATTTATACATAATATACACATTACACACTATTATGTAAAGAATTCTTTTTATTTTGGATACGATTAATCGTTTAACAGCACTTAAATGTTTGTCTGTCTGTGTGTGTGTGTGTTGTGGAAATGTTGTGTTGAAAAAATGAGAATACCCTCAAAGTTACTAAATACATTTTTTGGTAAATATGTTGAAAGCCTTTAAAGAGAAGTGATGTCTTGACAATTATCTCACTATTCTTTGTTGTCTTGTCCTGTCAAAATAATGGAGTTCATTTAGAATTATTCATATTAATTTTCGAACAAGCAGAAGACACACCGGTTTCTCCGGTAGTGGGCGGAGCTAATGCGCAAATGGCAATTTCATTGGGTGGTGCTGATCTAGTACCGTCCCTGTTTTGATTTCAGCAAATCAGTTTGACCAAACGCAGACAACGTGATTAATATTCATGATCCCAGCAGCTCATCAATTCATAGTGCATTGTATATACATTAGTATGATAGTAGAATTAGTAGTAGTATTATCTTTTAATAATAATTAATATGATCTATTACTATTTTTTTTACAGAAACCCTCAATGACCAAAAATATCTTAAGCATCACCACCAGTCTTAAGTTCAGTTAAAATGACAAATATGCATTCATTAGGCCTAAAAGTTAATTTTTACATAAAGGCATTGTGCTAGAAATATTACTATTATTTAGTAAAATGTAAGTGATACTGCTACTACTGTTGAAAAAATTTATAAAACATTATTTTTTAAAGAAATAAATCACAATATTTCTTCCATGTTTTAATTTTAATAGAAAATCCCCTTTTATTTACCAAAAATAAAATGTTTGAATTTCATAAAAGACAAATTAAATTTGGGTGAAACTTGTTTACTGTTTTTCATAATTATATAACTTTAGTAGAAAAACTTTAAACACAATTGTAAACAAGTATAAAGAATGGCATTGGTTTTATTTTTAGTGCTAAAAAGTTTTTTTTTTTTAATTAGCATATTTGTGTGTTTTGCTTTGGTACCGAGAATCGTGGATTTTCACTGGTATCGGTACCTAATACTGAAATTTTGGTACCATGACAACACTACTTGGGATTGCCAGGAATCATATTTATTGCTGGGGCTCACAGGCATATTGTTTGGCTTGACAGAGGGGGATGAGATCGGTACGGGGGCCACTGATGACACAGAGGAAGAAACCTCCACAAATCAGATGGCTGGAAAGAGCCCAAACTTCTGTGTTCTTCTACATGGCAGCCTAAAGGTGGAGGGGATGGTGGCACTTGTACAACTAGGGTAAGGATCAATATAAAAATATGCATCTGCCTTTTCATAAGCATTCAAAATGTTGGCATTACATTAAAAATTAGCTTTTAGTGAATTGCACTGTCAAATTAGAAGAATTTGTTTTCATCTCCAGCATATTTGAGATGAATAATCTAGTTACTGTGAAATCAAAGTTTTCCCTGTCCATAATGTTTCCTCTGGCAGGCCTGACTGGTTCGGGATGCTTTATTCCCAGGCAGACAGTAAGAAGAAGTCCAATCTAATGATGTCACTCTTCGAGCCTGGCTCCGAGCCTCTGCCCTGGCTAGGCAGAATATCACAGCTTGGCCCTGCCTCAGGTAGCAAGTTTTTACTCATTATTCAGTCATTTTATGTAAGAGCCGCACTAAAACAGCATAAAAAATAAACTACACTGTATTGTTTTATGCATTGTGTTCAAGTAGTTAATAATTAATACACTGAAACAAAAGTAACCTGGATGGTTTACATCCAAAAGTAACCTGGATGGTTCACTGAGTTCAGTTAGGAAACTTGTAGGTAAATAACACAAGGTTCAGGGATAACGGTAATCCCGCACTTTTGCATGATTAAATATTTATTTTATTCTCTCATGCTTTGGTACCTTCTGAGAATGGAGGAACACATAAAACATAATAAAAAATATTTGCTCATTGTTTAAATAAGGTTTTGCTTACTGGACAGACATAAATATCTGTTGACTATGATTCTTTGTTTGGATGACCTACAGATGCAGCTGAGAATCCCTATGGCGAAGATGACAGTAAAAGTCCTTTTCCCATACAGCCAAAACACAAAAGAAGCTATGGTCAAAACGTTACTGTCTGGATTAAAGCCAGTGGACTGCAGGTATACACCTGAATACTACACTAAATTTAATATATTTGACAGGACACTAATTAAAAGTCATTTCACTAAACTTTTTTTTATACTCACACCTTCAGACAGATGTACAAAAAATTCTCCGTAATGCAAGAAAACTGCCAGAAAAAACACAAACCTTTTATAAGGTGGGTATTTATATTATATTCATATTACATAATACATTTTTTTTTAAATAACGTTTATTATATAGAAAGGATATCATATGTAGATGTATGACCCTTTTTTGTTGTGAAATGTTATTTTTATCACTGTAGGAACTGAACCGTCTGAGGAAGGCCGCTCTTGCCTTTGGTTTCTGGGAGCTTTTAAAGAATGTGGCTGAACTTTTGGAGAGAGAGTGTACGCTGCTTTCTGACTCCGCCCATCCCGATGCCGCCTTCCAGCTCTCTCATGCTGCCCAGCAGCTCAAACTGGCTAGCAGTGGAGACTCCAAGTATGCAGCCTATGAACACAGTATCACCCCCATGCTCACTGATTTCTCAGGGGGAGGAGCCGACAGAATATAGAGGATGGAGGTACACAGTTCATTGGACAACTTCCAAATCAGTTATAGAGGAATGTACCTTTATTTAAAAACTTTGCTCAATGCAAAATGTTTGTCCAAGGGGAAACAAGTTACTGCAGTAGAATCTCACAAATGTGGCATTTTCAATGTTGTAGTAGTTGCCAGAAAGGTTTGGAAACATGTGACATAAATTATGACATTGAACACTCAATTTGAGGAAAGAAAAACATTCATTGCTTTTCCAAGAAAATGCATTTAGAGAGTTTGGAATCTGTTTTCAGACCCGCAGCTGTTTGTGTAAATAACTTTTTCTAACAACGACCAATAAAAATGAAACTTCCTTTAGTTTGTGCTTAATAATAGTCATCTGAAAATCAATGCTTCGTTTCATTGAAATTTAATTAAACATTTCACTGTTTCATTTACACCTTCACATCCAGTTCCCACATCCAGCGCCACTGAATCAGCTCTTCTCATGTGATTCAAATGCTTCATGATGTTTTCCCTGAGGTTCATGGTCTATGTTGTTATCTACTACAACACATCTCAGGGAATGACAGGAAAATAAAATGTTGCTTCAGTAAACCTGTCACACAGCTAATCTACAACACCAAACACACAAGCATACTGCATATAGATGGAATGATACAATGTATAAATACCTTCATGGTCCTGGTTTGAGAAGATCTATTTCTTACTAGTGTTTTAAATGAATCATCCATATCCTCTACAACTCGGACATGGTCTTTCAGCATGTAAAAAAAGTAAATGCAATTGAGATGGTGTTTGAAAGAATGTGTTTGAATTCTCTGTGAGGGAGGGCAAATGTAAAGAAAGAAAATGAAGGCTGCAAATTAAGAAAAAGAAAACCGAGATACACATGGAGAGTGAAATGTGGCTTCCCCTTCCCCTCTCAGTTGGCTTTCCTCTTTTTTGTGCGAAACCGTCTACTCCTTTGCTTGAAGAGGTGGCGGAAGTTGATGAAGAGCCCTGAAATTGTCCAAAATATATTTATGTTGCATAGCAGTTATACTCTTTTACAGGGTCCCCACAGACATGGAGATCATGGAAATATTAGGGAATTTAAAAATATTAACGTCATAATAGTGTAATGGCAATTTATACTCAGTTTATGCTCAAAATGCCTATCAATAATACATTGGACAAACATTGTGGATTCACTTCTTTGCATGCTTTTTTTGGACCTTACCCAAGAACATGATCACCAGGTAGAGCTGCAGGATGTAGGAAAAGCTGAGAGAGGTGCCAATGGCTTTAGGCAGAGGAATACTGAGGAGTTTGGTTTCATCAAAGATGGGGATGGACTGGATCACCGCCACAGCTGATCATAATATAAGGGAGCATTACCAAAGCTGTCAGTTACACGTGCACATTATATATAAATGTCTCGCCTTCAGCCCATCATGATTTTTCCTTCTGGTAGGGCTAAACTAAAGATTATTACTTAATAATCTACTTAATTTAGAAAACATACCTTCAGCTAGAACTCCGAGAGGGTACAGCGGTATCCATATGGTGTATCTCAACCAAGTTAACAACTTCCATTCAGTATCAATGCAGGCCAACATGTAGAAAGGATACCTATGATTCATTTTTACAAATGCAGGATTAGATCCATTTTCATTCAACAAAAGTCCCTTTTAGGATTGAGCTGTAGGGCTCAGATGATTACAACAACAACAACACTGCTTTTTAAATTAAAATAGAAAAATACACTACCATGTAAAAAGTTTTGAAAGATATTTACGTTCTGTTATACTGCATTGATTAGATCAAAAATACATTTAAACAACATTGTGAAACTAATATAATTCACTCCGGTCTTCACTGTCACGTGATCCTTGATTTGACGCTCAGGAAAAATTTCTGATTGAAAACAGCTGATTAAAATTTTTTGAGAAACCATTTTTTTTTTCAGGATTCGTTAATGAATACAAATTTCAAAAGCTAAATCCATAAATATAATAGAACAGCATTTATTTAAAATCTAAATCTTTTGTAATTGTTTGAATCCCTTTACTGCCACTTTTGAATAACTGAATGCTGAATAAAAAAAAAATCTTAGTGACCCCAAACTTTTTAAGTTAGTGGTGTGTGTGTGTGTGTGTGTGTGTGTGTGTGTGTGTGTATATATATATATATATATATATAAAATCCAAACAAATCACAAAAATGTAACATACAAAACTTCTCATTTCTCACTTATAATTTGTCATATGAACTAGTTACATTACTTTCAGCCCTAGTTTTGAGGGACTGACTGCCATTTCACTATTTGCACACAGATGTGTGTCTCCTAGTGATAAATTGTGAGAGTGCACAGGAATAAAATGATAGCGGAAGAAGTGTGGATAAACTGTTGCTCTACAGAAACCACATCACTGATTAAAGAGCAAAGAACATAAAAAGGCCTAAAATCATAAATATACATATTTATACATATACCAAGCTGAAAAAGATACACCGGTAAACTTCTTTCAAATGTAGCATGTATTCTGTTGCTGTAATTCCAATTAAGGTTCTAATTTTCAATATATTTTGGAAAGAGAAAATGCATTTGCTTTAACAAACCTGACTGCAAATAGGAAGTTAAAATATTAGCATAAAGAAGAGGATATCCTGTAGATAAAGAATGCAGTCTACCCCACCACACAAGCTCCTACATTTCCACATCATCAGCAGAAACTGCTCTTAATAAACATGCACATGTAACTATTAATTACCTGAATATTTCAATCATACTCCATAGATAGAAGACAAAGAAGACCACTGGCTTGTTCTGCATATCCTCTAAAATGCCAAATATGACGAAAAGGATGAAGTTCCTCCCCATCACCTTTAACAACAGGAATGTAAATATCTCACTGTCATTAAATTGATTATTCAAAGCAGTATATAATGAAGTGCGTTGAATTGGTTACAAATGCATGAGGCGCACCAGACATACCTGAATGAAAGCAGGCATGACTCCAGTCTTAACCAGCCCAACAGCAGGATTAATAATCTCCATTACTGCCAGCATCTGACAGAAGTACATCACGTCGGCAATAGTATGAAATGTGTCGTAGAAAGAATCTGTTGGGTAAAAAACAGTGAAGACCATACTGAACTCCGAGCAAAGACAACTTTGGAGAACCACTTTACACCAACCAATTACAGTGGCTTTTTCACACAGCTCATAATTCATCCTAAATAATTCATCCTATTCCATATTTGTGGTGTCAGTATCATTGATTGGATGAACACAGCACACAACTGCAAAAGCTGTGCTTACCATGTTTCAGAGCAGAGGTTTCTTAACCCCTGGGTAAAAACCTCACTTGTAAAATGCCCAGCGAGAATTTACAATTTTTAACCTGTGTTTGAAAGGGATTTAGAAGCCCTAAACTGAATTATTTCTCTCTCTCTTTCTATTACATATATATATATATATATATATATATATATATACACACACACACACACACACAAAAATTTGCATAACAGACCAGGCAGGCCTTCTGTATAAAAAAAAAAAATGCAAATGAGATGCATTTCCTCACAACAATATCAGCTAAAAAGCAGAAGTGTATCTTTAAACTGCTTACAAAAAGCTGAAAAACTAGACTAACCTTGGCCAAGAATGAACAAACGTACAGTCATGTTGACAAATATCCAGGAATAACCGAGGAACTGGACCAAGTTGTACATAAAGAGAAAACCTTTTTTCAAGCCAAGAAAAGCTGTAAACACAGGAACATAAAAAGAGTAATGAAAACATGGTTATTATTTGGTAAGCTGACACAATGTGTTTACTTTCTACTTGGAAAAAAAATCAGTATATACTCACGGTCCTTACGAACCCTTGACTCAGTGTTGATTTTATTCATTTTCTCTTCCTGTGTACAGACAACCGTTTAATACATCAGACATCAGTGAAGCTCCTCAAGTAGAACAAATAATTAGTGTTTTTGGTTATTAGTAAACCTCTTCACCTTCTCTCTGAGCTCCATTTCTGCATCTGATTCATCCAGCCAGCGGTCAAAATCAGGTGCTAAAAACAGAGGCTTCTTCTCTTGCTTAGTGAGTCGATCCCACCAGGCGTGCTCCTGCTTCTTTACTGTGATATTCACCTGCCGCTGGGTGGATTTGTGTTTCACCTGTAGACACAAACATTTTCATGTTCATTCTGTGCTTCATTATGCAACCAAATACTTTATATATAGATGCTTTCAGAAATTTCTCACAACAGTATAAAGGAAGATGGTTGTTACCTCAGGTTTAACAGGTTTTAGGAATTCCAGACTGAATTTATATTCATTTTCTCCTTTCGCTCCGTGCCCTTGACCTCGAAAAGAGCAGAAGAAACAGAAGTCACACAACTGAACAGAAAGAGCATCCAGTTGACGGTTAGTCGGGAGAGGTACCTTTGAAGTGAAGGATGTTCTCTTCGACACCAATACTGAGTCTCTGTGCGAGACAAAACGAGTACAAAGAAGTGTGAAGTCAAGATTCAAGCTCCTCCTCCCACTGCCTGCTTTATCAGTACAATGCCTTCAAATGCACCATGCATCAAACAGATATTATAATGCCCAGAAAAAATAATGAAGCTTCAATAATATATAGAATACATAATAAAAAAAAGTCAGGCTTTCTGATATTCCATGTATTTTTAAATGGTTACAGCATCTGAAATGAACTTATTTTATACATTCACACTTGACCAGCAGACCAATATTATAACAGATTTTTACTTTTTTCTTGCTCCGTGGAAACCCTGCTGTTTTCATGAGGTTTCAGTAAAATATTATAACGTACTGAACAGTTAATAACAGCGGTTCTCAACTAGGGGCCAATGTCCTCTAAGGGGCCTCAGCAAACTTGGGTGCCGCTGCCGCAAGATTAAATAAAGACAAAACAAGCATTAAATAAGCTAAAGCAACTAAAAATCATGAAATCTGTTATTTGATTCAACCCTTAACTGTGTTTTTTCTTTGATAAAATATAAAAGTGTTATTTGTAAACCTGATAAACTATATATTGTATTTGTGAATACTTGGGGCTTGTGTTGACAGGGTTGGAAATGAAAATCACATAGTTTGACCTATGTATGGTATTTATTTTTCTTTTGCCATTCTGACTTATTGGAGACATACTAAGGTAACAATGTAACAGCTTTCTAAACTGTTTTAACAGTTATTTGCATAAAGGGACGTCACAGCAAACCTATTAATATACCACAGCAATACCACCTTGGTTCCAGAGCTCTCGTGGCAGAAGTATATTCAGTCTATTCACTTTAATAAGAAGACTGGTCAAACAAGCTTTAACCTGCCCTGAGAAAGCATTTAGGGGGAAATGGGCAGAAGATGCTCCTCCTGTGTCAGAACCTGGATAGTAAATAAAACCTGCTCTGTCATTGTAACTAGGCCAGATGGTTGGTGGGTTCAGCAGGATCACTTCCTGATCTCCCTTTCAGTAATAATCTTCATTTTTATCCTCTGTGACCTAGGCTTGATGCAAGCCCTGTCAACAGACTTACAGAGACTGTTGTTATTAATGTAGTGTAGTAAATATAAGCGGACTACGCCACCTCCTTATTTAAGGCAGGAGGAGCCCTCTAGGGGTCACAATACGGATTATGGACAACAAATGTAGTTTGTAACAAAGGGTAACAATTTTATTGTTCCAATAGAACCATCAAATGTTAAAAACATTCACAGAAGTTGGAATTGGCTCTCCTCAAGACCGCAAGAGGGTCGGGCCTGCTCTTGTGGACCTCCTACCACCTGTAAGAGACAGAAGAAGACAGAAGAAACCCCACAGCATACACTGCAAATAAGTAGTAACCTTTAAGTCACTATTTCAGTGCCAACTTCCAGTACACACCACACAGCAGTGTCACACCAGCCAAATCACCCACACCGAAGGAGGTCTAGTGTAGATGCAGGCCCGGCCCTGTACAAAGCCTCTGACCACTGGAACACACAAAAGAGGAGAGCAGTACCAAAGAAAACAAAACAAATGACAAATAACATTTAAGATCAAAATCAATATCAAATAACAATAAACCACAATACAAATCTAAAATATACAAGAAACAGTGGCTGGTCTGCCCTTCAGCGAAAGTACAACTGCAACACAGTTACCCAATCTCAGCTCTCAATCCCCAAACATGATTGATAAAAGGTACGTTATTCAGTATTCCAACACGGCCATCAGCCCATTGAAGGTACCGCAGCAATAAATGTTTGTCTGCCTCATTTCCCAGACAGAGAATAAACCTCTTAAATAATCAGCCTACGAAAGAGTACGGAGGCTGCACGTTGAGCACAACAGACACACGCCAGAACTGCAGAAAAACCACCACCTATTGCTGCAAGAACCCTTTATGCGATCTTAATGATAGAACTAACCATCTACACCTGAAACTAGTTGCTGGCCAGTCTCCTCCCACATTAATCACTATTCATTTTACAGTTCTGTAACCTACGATCTGGATTTGCATATATATTAAAAACAATAAATGCGAAAAGAACTATAATTTAAAAATTGCCCAAAAGCAGGTTTGTTATTACCTGTGCATCACTGATCTCCACTCGCAGGTATATCTCCCCGTGCCGCTGAGCCCAGTACACGTGAGGTGTGAGAAGCTGCATTACAAATATTCACATTCAATAATGCGCCTTACTCAGATTTAACAATGAATGACAGGCTATGTAAATCTTGCAACAAGCAGCCGTAAGACGTTTCTAAGTATTCTGTCATACGAGTGCGCGTGCGTGCACGTGTCGTGAAATCAACACTCACCGCCCACTTTTACTAATTCCGGAAGTATCCAATTTATTTTCTATAAAATATAAAAAGTAAAAAGGTTTTAAGCCTCGAATCGAACCACCCGGCCCTGAGACAAGTCACAGCTTTCAAACATTTATTTAAGGAAACGGAAAACGGAGAAAATGTCAACGGTACAAGACAATGAACTACGCTACCCATGAAGCACTGCGAATGACGTAATCGAACAAATGAACAACATGCGAAATGAAGAAATAAATACAATGTGCAATGCAAAACTATCAATTTATCGATTCTTATTATAAGTATGAAATATTTACAATATTTAATATCCTGAGCTGTCTTCGTGATTATGGGTAACGTTAGCACAACTCGTCACTGGGAATTACTTTTTTTTTTTAATGAAGTTCAAATTATATTTCCTTCTCACAAATAAAGGCTTACATCATCTTATATGTAAGGATATTATCAGTTTGACGGCTTCGTATGTCCTTTTACTCGGTAATTCCAGCCAGCGACGGCGCTGTGACGATGTTTGTAACAGCTCCAATGTTTACGGAAGTAAACAAAACGTGAAGCGCGAGCGACGACTGACCGTTTTTATGCAGTCTATACGACTGACCTGCACGGACTCTAGACTTACTGATACTTAAATGTGTAGTTTAATTGTCCAGTAAAATTTCATTTCAAAATGCATTTCAAATATGAATGATACAAATATCATACCTTACCAAAGAAATACTTCAGACAGGTGAAACTAAGCAAATACAAAAAGTCTTGTATAGTTAACAAGATTAAGTTTTATGTTTTAACGATGCAGCGGAGTTCTGAATCTGATCATATTCAACTGGACTTGCAAACAAATAGTAGAAAACGTAATGTTCTAGTTGGCTTGACTGGCAGTGTAGCTGCACTCAAGGCGCCTTTGTTGGTAACACAACTACTGGAGATTCCAGGGGTAAGTATATGATATATGTTTAGACAGTTTCTACATGATTTCACAGAGCCACTATCGTTGAGTTTATCATGTTCGCCAATGTCACCGTCATTTCATACATTTATCCACTAGGGAGTGCTGTTGTTACAATATAGAAAGTTATTCTAATAGGATATGACTACATTTTAATTTATAGAACACCAAGTAAACTTTTTAAACATGGAAATTATGCTAGTTCTCTTTTAAGAGTTTTAATGTTTAGTTCTTATTTAAGTTAACATATGGATTATTTTTATATCATTTTAATAATTTTAAATAATTATAAGTGGCTGTGGCATTTTGCCTTTCAGAATTAATAAAATAGACTTTAAAAGAGATGTTTTGATGTATTTGTTTGTTTTATTGATTGATTTATAAATAAATAACTGAATAAATGTATAAAAATATAAATATATATTTGTTTAATTTCCTTCCAATATTTATCATAACTTTAAGATTTTTTGTACTGTTAATTTGTTATTGTGAATTAGTAATTATTTTAAATCTGGGTGAAATCTATGTCAAGGTTAAAAGCTATATTTAAAGATATGTTTTTCGGGAGTGAACACATACTTTTTTCTGTTCTGTTCTCTAGGTTGATGTCCGTGTGGTCACCACTGACCATGCCACTCATTTTTACGATATCAGTGAAGTCCCTGTCCGTGTGTACACAGATAAGGATGAGTGGGAGGTAAATACAGCCTTTGAAGAGGAAGCAACACATCTTCAAACTTTTCAAAGAACAACATAATATTGTTTCCTGCTATGATGTTACATCAGTAGCCAGACTGGCAGCATTTTTCATAGAAGATATGAAGGGTTTTCTTTATATTTCTATGCTAGATGTGGACAAAGCGCTCTGACCCTGTGCTTCATATTGAACTTAGACGTTGGGCAGATCTGCTAGTAATCGCTCCACTGGATGCCAACACACTTGGTAAAATTGCCAGTGGAATATGTGACAACCTCCTGGTAGGTTGTGTATTTATTACATTGTTGTGGCATTTTGTATGGATTTGCTTTGATACATTAGTATCTAAGTGTGTTAATCCATTTTGTTGATGACAGACGTGTGTGGTGCGGGCCTGGGACTCCAGCCGTCCTCTGCTCTTCTGTCCTGCTATGAACACAGCCATGTGGCAGCACCCTATCACTGCACAGCAAGTGGCCACGCTTAAAAGCTTTGGCTACGTTGAGATACCATGCATTGCCAAAAAACTAGTCTGTGGAGATGAAGGTATCTTCTAAGACAGTGTGTGGGTTTTATGAGGCTATTGCATTGATAAGGGAAAATGGCACAGATAAAAAATTCTAATCGACGTGTGAAATCACTCATGCATTATTCGTCAACTGAAGATCAAACAGATGGAATCTGGCAGGCTTTAATAAGCATGCTCCTTGATCAAAGAAGGACTTAATGAATTAATGTTTCTTGTGTTTTAGCTCGTCTTACATTCCAGTCTTGCTGTCTTCACAGGTAAAGGCGCCATGGCAGAGGTTTCAACTATTGTTGAAACTGTCAAACAATACAGTCCAGAAACATCCTGAATGACCTCGGACTAAACATACCAATGGCAAAGAGACACAACGTTATCTATGGAGCCCCATTTCTTAATAAAAACTAAAAAAACTATATTTCCAGAATAAAAAATAATAAATGGAAATGTGTGGAATTGTATATCACACACTTCTGAATTTTTTTTTTTAAATTGTAAGATAGAAAGTCAGAATTGTTAGATATAAACTTGCAGTTCTAAGAAAAAAAGTCAGAATTGTGAATAAAAATAGCAATTACAAATCTTAAAAGTCAAAATTCAGAGTTTACAATCTGACAAATCTTGACTTTTTTCAAAAATTGCTAGTTGACATCTTTTTACATCTTAGAAATGTGAAAAACAAATTCTAAATTGGGAAGATGCAATTACCCTTTATTTTTTCATGGCAGAACCCAGCTTTCATAGTTATCTGCACAAAGATAATTTAAGGTGTTTATGATATGTAAAATGTTTAATATTTTAGTGTTTTACAATTATACGTATCAATGTTAAGAAACAAACACAAAATTTTCCTGTTATTTATGTTTGTAATGGTTATATTCATTATATCTATTTATTTTTACATAGTAATTTCAAATAAGATACTTAATTATTTTCTATACTGAAAATATTCCTCATAATAAAGTGTCACATATCAGCATAGTTAAATGCACTGTTGTTTAATCTTTGGATCTGCCCTGGTAGCTAATCCTTATTTTGAAACTAATTCTGATAAATGATCAGAGGACTGACACAGTCTGTTGTTACTTAATGGCATCGGATTAATGAGCACAAAAGTCATGTAATGCTAATGGCAAATAAGGAGATAAATAGAATATAATAGTAGAATAATTTACAGGAAAGCATATTTAAAACATGTTTACTTGATAATTTAACTGTTTTAAATGTTAGAAGGCTTCATTTTGACGTGTGAATGCGTGTTCTTTCTGTGACCTTTCACCCAACGGGGGCTTCAGAGGTCGAGTGAGTTCAGAGGCCTCTAACCACAATAGCAGCAAGAGATGTTCATGAAAATAGTCTCAGGTTGTGCTAGAAGATACTAATATGTTTAACACCTCCAAATATCTTGTTTTGTTCAGGTACATATCCTGTTGCAGGTTACCGTTAGAAATGTGTTCCATCTGTTAATCATATGTGGTTAACCACCTTGATTCTCATTTGGCTAAGATATACCAACAGCACAAGCATAGATATATATGTTTTTTTTTTTAGTCTGTTTTTGTTTTTTTGGGCACCCTTCAGCTACCGTAAAGTATCACCATGAAGCATTTTCTGGCAGTTTTCCAGAATCCTCTTCGAACATGATTTGAACCTGTTAATCTATGCTACAAATATGTACAAGATTTAAACAAGAAGAAGTTTAAACAAAGAGGAAAGTTTAATCTGAAGTGAATGTGGGACAATAGATTATGGTGGTAAGATTTAAAAAAAAAATTTAATCTAGGTTTAAGGATATAGTAGCAAAACTGTTTAATTCTGTTTTAAATATTTCATATTATTACTAAAAATGTAGAAATGTTACTTTCCTAAAATATAAAAAATTGGGCTACATCATCTGCCCTGACTTTTTAAGTTCCTCTCTGTAACAAAGTAGAAGTGTTAAAGGAGGAATTCTGTTTTGCACTTCCTAAAACTTGAGTCATACTTTTAGATAATTTAGTATTTGTGCACACATTTTTTATAACAAAGAATCACTGTCCCCAGTATCGCTGCTAGTAACATCATGCCAACATTTAATGGAGTTTTCAGAAAAAAAAAAATGATAGTGTCATGGGAACCACACCAGATTATAATCAGAAATTTATTTTAGTCAGTATTTGAAACATTTGAAATTTTAAATCAAACAAATTAATTTGTATATATGGCATATATCCTTAATGGCTCTTGTTTACCTGCTCAGTCTTTTCTCTCATCCCGATCATTATTTTTAGTGTTTTATAAATATATTTTTAGTGATTTATAAAAGTCTAGTCAACACACATGCCTGACATTGGAGATAGAAAAAAGGGTGTATCTATGTCCCTGCTGTTTAAAAGGATAGATAACATCCTGCTAATATGTGTATAGGGATAAACAGCTTATGTGAACATTTACAACTGTTTTTAAGAGACACATTGTTCAAAAACATCTTTCTTTTGCCCTTTTAAAATCACTCCAGAACATGTGTGTGTGTTTCAGCTTGTGCAATATTTTCATGATTTATGTGCTATTAGATTAATCATTCAATGTTCAAATTTGTAGTTCTGTTTAGATTTTGCGGAACATAGGCTATTTAGTAAAAATAAAAAATCAATTTTGACAGTGTACACCTTAACATATCCCACCATTTGGGAAATCACAATTATTTTTTTATTTTCAACAGATGGTTTGAAGTCAAAATATAGAAATCAACTTGCTAAACGTGCTAAATCATGTCATATGAAAGATTCAGTAGCTGTTGGGTCAGTCAAACAGCCATCATGGGAGATGATGCATACACTGGCACATTAAATTTGAACATTTAATCAAGAGACTTGTTCATCCTTATTTGTTTAGCAAAGCAGCTGAGGTGTTGTCATCAGAGGAAGTCAGTGCTGTTTTACACACAGTCCCCAGTCTGATGTGGTGTCCTCTTGTCATTGGCTGCCAAGCCAGACTTTAAAAACAGGCTCTCCGGCAGGAGGGGAAACGTTTATCGAGCAGGTGCTGGAAGAGTGAAATCAACTGAGTGTAATGTGGAGGAGGCTCCTATCTCTTGGCATGCTAAATGAGAGTGAAATATTCTTATACACATGTGGGCTGTAGACGACTCCGATCAGTGCTGGTCAAGGCCAGTTCACTGAAATGCATTTTGTGGAGGAGTGACAGGAAACTACATGGGAAATATATTGCGAAAGATCAAGAACTAAAATATTGCACAATTCTGGTGCAATTACTTCCACCGCTTTTGAAGACTTAAAGCAACAACAAAATAGTTTTATAGTAATATAATTAGCCGTTTTTGTCCATGCCTGTACCTTGTGTTTTATCATCATAGAAAATCGGATTTATGATTTTAAACTGCACACACAAAGGACTCACATGCACACACACGTGGCTCAGGTGTACCCCAACAGATTGCTTGATGTTGGAGGTGTCACAAAGGTTGAGTAAACACTTGTCACATTTCCTGCTTGTAGTCCTTTGGGGATGCTGACAGGCCCTTGGTGCTTCTTCCCCAGGTAGCTGAAAGGTAATACAGACATGGCTGATGTAACTCTACAGCTGCGTGAACTCATGGCTCCTGACTGTAGCTCCTGAGCTGGCACGGTTTCATCACTCATACTAAACATATCACACGGTTAAAGTAAACACATGCAAACTAGCACGACTGCTGCTGCTAAAAAGGTACAGCTGTGAACCAACAGCAGGAAACATTTTAGGGTTTATGTGTTAGGTATCGTAAACTAAAAAGTAACCATTTTTAACTAGGTTCATGTTATTTATAAGTGTACCATTTATAATGCATTCAATTAACTCAACACACTTTACTCATGTGAATTTATTCATAACTTGATGTTAAAACTGTATTACTATATAAAGAAACTAACTATTGTTTACCCAAAAATTTAAATTCACTTCCTCAAGCCACAGAAGATAAGTTATATAAGTTTGTTTCAGATAATCTATCGGTGAGCGTGGTGATTTAATGTTCAATTTCTCCAAATATGAAGAAGAAACAAACCCATTAATTTCTTAGATGGCTTGAGGGTAAGTACATTTTCAGCATATTTTCATTTTGGGGTGAGCTATTCCTTTAAGATGTGCTTAGAGAGAAGCAACCATTGAACTTTGCTATCTCCTAACTATCGCTATTTTTTGTTGTTTTCTTCCTTATCTAGGGATGGTAATTTCCAAGATATTTCTTAACTGCAAAACATATTCCAGCTTATATTTCAGTGAAATAAAAATATGATTGAGGCATCAAACATTACAACCTCATACAAGGGTCACATGAAGAACATCAGGGTTATTGTGCATGCTTTTTTGAGAATTAAAAAACAAAACTCATCTCACCCCACCCCCCTCACCAGAACTGGTTTAATTTGTCACAACCATCACATTAACTGGAAGCACTCATGCTTTGGCTTCCTTTTTCCTTTATCTACCATAGTTATTACACAACCTTTGTTCTCTCTCTGAATATTGTTCCCTTCCTGAACTGTTTGGACTGTTTAAATGAAATGGCAAACTAAATACTTGAAAATACAATCAAAATACTTTAAAACAATGAGAACACAAAACTTCATAGTATAGGTGTGAGAAAACCTAGCTAATAGAAAATATTCTCAGAAATTTGGCTAAAGCTGTTTTTCCGATAATGTTGTCTTCAATGTTAGAAATAATGTTCATTCCAAACTTATCTGGTCTTTAATCAGTGATGTAGTTAGACATTTGTCTGATGTTTTTCAAATTTTTAAATGAGATCATTTAAAACGATAAAATGCAACTTTCCCATAATGTTTGTATATAATGGAGAAAAATGATGTTGTGGACATTCAGAAATAACATTTTTGACAAAACATTCTCAGAACATATTTTTGTTAGCTGGGAACTGACTTGGATAATCTAGCAGGATTGATTTCATCTTCACTTATAGGCTTTTATATAAAGAACTCCTGGTGCCATCTGTTGATCAGCATTAATGCATAACACCATGGAAACTGGAAGCACAAGGCATTGTAGGAAATCCTGTAGAGACTCTACTTCTGAGGAAAGGCCATCCCTTGGGGAACAGGGGGTCTTACAGAAGAAATCAACTTGTCTAGGCTATAGACGGGGTTTCGGAAGGCAAAAGATTAGACACAGTTGACAGATCTACTGTATCGTTTATGGGGTATTCTTCTTATATAATATTGTAAGTCCACTATTTACTCGATTAAATGTGTGTGACTCTCAATCAGTCTTTCTTACTTTATTTTACAGGCATCTTGTCTTTGTTGTCTTAAAAGTTAAAGTCTAATTTTGGCATCTGGGACTTCTTGACTTTTTTTCTCAACATGTTTTTTTTTTAAATAATAATGTAAATAAAAAAATACACCTACTTCATAGTAGTGATGAAAAATATTTTGTGTGCATGAATCTGATTCCCTCCAGATATGAATCATACATACTCCAGCTATTATGATATAAACATACAATATATATTCAGATAATAAATGACCTAGTTCTGGCCTCCTATACCAATTATGGCCAGCCATTAACTCAAGCAAGACAACAGGCTTCAATAAACAACAGACAGCTGGAATCCTTTATCTCTGCCATCTGTGTTGCGTCAAACCTGAAATGCAGTGTTTCCTTGGAAAAAAAAATCAGATTTGAATAATCCTGTAGATTAGCCCTTTCTCATATTATAGTGTAAAACTAGAGAAACTACAGCGTAAAACTACTACTTTTTTTAGCTATTATACGAACAAAACATAAATCTTTAATCAAAGTATATTCTTTTGTGTTCCACAGAAAAAAAATGGAGTCATACAAGTTTGAAACAATACATGGTAGTCAATGTTAATATCTATTTTCCAAATTAACTATCCCTTTAAATTTGAAGTGGGTGTGTAAATCATTTATACTCATCTGTTATTGTTGAAGTGTCTGCTCTTTAGTAAATGGTTGTGTGCGATTGTTTAAGTAAATGGATAACTGATTTACCTTATTTATGTGTGTGAAGTGATGAATTAAAGCAACTTTGTCCTTCCGAGCAATATTTACTTTTGCTTATCTTGGTCAGATACTAAATACATCATTTCATAAGGGTTTCTATAATTAGAGGAAGTGATGCAGAAGTTATTGGCCATGCATGTTTGTCCTTAACCATTTATTATACAAGATGATAAAATATCTTTGATACTAGCACACATATTGACAGCAAAGCTCTTGACCTTTGTTCCTTCAATCACAATCACTGAATATGTGACATTTTATACACTTATTCTTATTTTTAAATGTCTGTTTTTAAATAGCTGGAATCTTTCTGAAGCATGATGAGAATCAAGTTTTTCCAGCAGATCTCTTACATATGGATTGGAAGTGCATAAACCTATAAGCAATTAATTAGATAATTATTCATAAAACATTTTGTATAAGAGTTATCCTTACAATGAGTCAAAACTGCTTAGGACCTCATCGCCTTTCATTTTTCAGTATCTTATTGTGTTACACAGAAGAAAATGTCATACATGTTTGTAAATACATGAGTTTAACTAAACGATGACAGAAGTTTCATTTTGGGGTGATCTGTCCCTTTAAGAGAGAATCGTTGTTATATTGTACTGTATTCAATTGTAACTTTCCAAAATTAAAAATTAAGGCTATACGCTTAGAAAAAAAAAATGTACAAAAGCTGTCACTGGGGCAGTGCCCTTTCAGAAGGTAAACCTTTGTACCTTATTTACCCCTGTAAGGTATACCCCTATAAGCTATTAGTACCTCAAAGTTACATATTTGTACCTAAAGAGTACCTTTCCACTCCAGAAACAGCTATTGTACCTTTATTTCTGAGAGTGTAACATATTTTTAAGCATATGTTATATTTTTAAGCATATATATATATATATATATATATATATATATATATATATATATATATATATATATATATATATTATTAAACAACGTGGCTAATTGAACAAGTTTCAGTCTGGTGCTGTTGGCATTTTCCCGTCCAGCGCCACTTTTATTAATTAGCCACGTTGTTTAATTTTTATATATATATATATATATATATATATATATATATATATATATATATATATATATATATATATATATATATGCCTACATGTCATAGTGGATAGTCATCGCATTTATCAGAATTAGGCTATCTATTTGCTCGCACACGAGCAGCTCCGTTTCATCTCCGAGACGCGTTCTGTCTTTGCGCTTGCCAAATTTCGCCGTGTAAATAGCAAATCCGTCATGGCACGAGCGCAACTGGCTCTTAAAGGGAATGGAAGATGAGACTCTGATTGGTTTACTGCACGTTACGCCCAGAAACACCCATTACTCATTAAGAGAATAGGGACAACCCGTTTAGACCACACGCCCGGGCGCGCCAACCGTTTTTCCGTCGTTAAAACCTAAGTCTCCGTTAAAATAGCAAAAGTGGATTTGGACACGACCTGCGCCGTGCGCTTTACACTTTGCGTTTAGATCGTTAAAATAGGGCCCAAACACACTTACCTTTAGCAAAGGCAGTTTTTGTGCATTTTTACTAAGAATGACTATTACATTTTATACTCCAATCCGTTTGACTGTAGAGGAACATAAACCTCTCATTTTTTCTCTATGCACCAACTTCCAGATAAGCGAGAACCCTTCAGTGTAAACAATGAAACGGTATTATCATTGCCGTCTGCAGTGTTTGGACTACCTATCAGCACTGTTATGAGTCTTAACAGGGGGTGAAGGGGCTGCTTGCAACTCAGTAACTTTTTGAAGGAAAACATGAGCAGTAAGCCTCTGCACTTTGTTACGACTTCTCTAATTTATGGTGATACACAAGTGTTCGAATCTTGAAGGTTTTGGTTGTGTCAGTTTGAAGATTACTCTTTAAGGCATTGTTGTGTCATTCCTGGTCATGGGAGAATCATGATATCTGATTTCCTGTTTCATGTTTCGTATTTCATGATTAGTTCTACATTTTTTTAGGTCAACATGATCTATTGTTCAAATTTTTGTCAGGATAAGCAGGATGACTGGACACATCTGTGTCTCAGGACAGATAAAAAAGGAAGTATTGCATTCCTCTACTCAGAAATGTGGAAGGATAGCAGTGTTCAGAAGAGTATAAATGTGTTTTTAGATCACTTCTAAGATGAAACGCAAAGACCTGTTAGAGAGTGTTGAATCATCTGCTTTGTTCTGCCATTAATATATTTTTCTTTTTTTCTCAATATTGACTTTTGCACTAACAGTAGTTTATTGAACAAACACAAATCCGGCAGAGCAGATCTAATATCAGATATAATGTCATGAGGTTAGTCATCACTCCATACAAGCCTCAGAGTAAATAAACTTAATGTATAACATATCTGCATCACCAGTTAGACTAATAAGGCGTAGTGAACTTGCAAGTACGTTACATAAACCAAACAGCTGCCTTAAAATGAATGGAATATACAAACAAACACAACCCTTCATACTAATTATGGGTTTATAATTTTAATTCCACACATTAAATTGATTACTAATATGGTGTGTTTTTATTAATACTCATGTATAGCTTTGTAGAGCCCGTGTATAGGCCAAGACATTATAAGTCCACTACTTACTAAATGTTTACCCATGTTTTACATGTACTAGTCTTTAATGGCATGAAGGTATTATACAAGTATATTCCATATTTTGTTGAAAGCATGATTTTTTGATCTGATTTGCAGAATGCCACTATTAAAACCAAGCTAGCAGATTAACTGTGTAACTGGAAAAATTATAGATCTTACTCAGGGTAGCACCATATTAAATTTTTGTCAGGAATGAAACAAGACTCATATCGTCCAAAACATGTAAGACCTTAGTTCATCTTCAAAACACAAATGAAGATACCTTTTGATGAAATCTGAGAGCTTTCTGACCCTGCAACTACCATGTTCAAGGCCAGAAATGTAGTATGGATTTTAAAATAGTGACAACAGTGGTTCGGCCGTAATTTTACAAAGGTACGAGAATACTTTTTTGTGTGCAAAGAATGCAAAAATAATTGACTTTATTCAACAATTTCTTCTATTCCATGTCAGAATTTGACACGTGTTCATGATAGTACAACGATGCAAAAATCAATATGATGTATGTAACCTGATTAAGGTCAGCTGGGGAGATGCTACTGTAAGAAGAAAAAATGAGGAAGGCACTTGTAATGAGATCTGTAGTCAAAAACTGTACATAAGCATGAGTTGCAAGTTTGATGGTTAAATGTTTGTGCAGGCATCACAGCTTTGTTGTCTCTACAAATAAAGTCTGATTTGGCATTTCACTACATTTGTCACCAAAATTCTCATGTCACACAAGTTCAGTTTCTGCATCTGTTGTTAAAAAAAGTGTTAATCGTCAAAATAAGTGTTGAAATAAAGTTATAAATAAAGGTATTACTTCTGGTATAACTTGGTTTTCAATATCATTTCACAAAGAAGAAGAGACAACAAAACGTGATGGTCAGAGGTGTTAGTGAGCTTCTATGTCAATCCCAAGTATACTGACTCATCCATGTGTGACATAATGGTTGGGAGAAGCTTGACAAAGGAGTCCAGTTTGACTAAGTACATTTCCTTTTTCATTTGAGCAACCAAGGCAAGGTTTTGCTATCATGAGATTTTCGTGTCAGCTCAAAATTTGACAGTTGGTGATATTTCCACACAGGGATGGGTAAATGGGCTTTTTCAAGCATCACAAACCACATATAGGCCTACAGGATATGTTTGTAGCTCATGGCTGTTAAGATGCTATTTCAAAGCAGTAACAAGTTATTTTTTTTAATTAGTACACTGTTTCCTGTCAAAAACCAATGGTAATTTACACTGTAGTGGCTGTAAATCACTAAATAGTAGTGCTGTCAAACGATTAATCACATCCAAAATAAGTTTTTGTTTACATAATACGAGTGTGTACAATGTATATTTATTATGTATAAATACAAACACATGCATGTACACTCACCTAAAGGATTATTAGGAACACCACACTAATACTGTGTTTGACCCCCTTTCGCCTTCAGAACTGCCTTAATTCTATGTGGCATTGATTCAACAAGGTGCTGAAAGCATTCTTTAGAAATGATGGCCCATATTGATAGGATAGCATCTTTCAGTTGATGGAGATTTGTGGGATGCACATCCAGGGCACGAAGCTCCCGTTCCACCACATCCCAAAGATGCTCTATTGGGTTGAGATCTGGTGACTGTAGGGTCATTTTAGTACAGTGAACTCATTGTCATGTTCAAGAAACCAATTTTAAATGATTCGAGCTTTGTGACATGGTGCATTATCCTGCTGGAAGTAGCCATCAGAGGATGGGTACATGGTGGTCATAAAGGGATGGAGATGGTCAGAAACAATGCTCAGGCAGGCCCTGGCATTTAAACGATGCCCAATTGGCACTAAGGGGCCTAAAGTGTGCCAAGGAAACACCCCCCCACACCATTACACCACCAGCAGCAGCCTGCACAGTGGTAACAAGGCATGATGGATCCATGTTCTCATTCTGTTTACGCCAAATTCTGACTCTACCATCTGAATGTCTCAACAGAAATCAGACCAGACAACATTTTTCCAGTCTTCAACCGTCCAATTTTGGTGAGCTTGTGCATATTGTAGCCTCTTTTTCCTATTTGTAGTGGGGACGAGTGGTATCCGATGGGGTCTTCTGCTGTTGTAGCCCATCCGCCTCAAGGTTGTGGTTGTTGTGGCTTCACAAATGCTTTGCTGCATACCTCGGTTGTAACAAGTGGTTATTTAAGTCAAAGTTGCTCTTCTATAAGCTTGAATCAGTCGGCCCATTCTCCTTCTGACCTCTATCATCAACAAGGCATTTTTGCCCACAGGACTGCCGCATACTGGATGTTTTTCCCTTTTCACACCGTTCTTTGTAAACCATAGAAATGGCTGTGCGTAAAAATCCCAGTAACTGAGCAGGTTGTGAAATACTCAGACTCGACCGTCTTGCACCAACAACCATGCCACCCTCAAAATTGCTTAAATCACCTTTCTTTCCCATTCTGACATTCAGTTTGGAGTTCAGCAGATTGTCTTGACCAGGACCACACCCCTAAATGCATTGAAGCAACTCCCATGTGATTGTATATATTTAAGATAAATATGTTATGTTTATATATTAAATATATTTATATATAATCTAAAATATAATTATATAAAGATATAAATGTATATACATGTAAATATTTTCTAAATATATACTGAATGTGTATTTATATATACATAATAATAAACATAGTACACATACATATATAATGTTAACAAAAACATTTATTTTGGATGCGATTAATCACGATTAATCGTTTGACAGCACTACAGCAATCAATCTGCAGCACTTTTACAATATTTCCCAGTGTAGCAAGAAATATAGCCTACAGCAATCGGAGATCATTTAAATTATTATTTAAAACTGGATGGTCGATTTGGATTTCAAATAATGTAAAACAAATATTTTTCAAATATTTATATATATATATATATTAAATTCAAATAAATAAAGATTCAATAATATTCTGCATTTTTGTTGTTAAAAAACGGAAGTGACACTGAATACAAAGAAAATGTAATCTCATTTTACAGTTATTTGTTTTGCTGATCATATGATCTATATGATATATATATATATATATATATACAGTACAGACCAAAAGTTTGGACACACCTTCTCATTTAAAGAGTTTTCTTTATTTTCATGACTATGAAAATTGTAGATTCACACTGAAGGCATCAAAACTATGAATTAACACATGTGGAATTATATACATAACAAAAAAGTGTGAAACAACTGAAAATATGTCATATTCTAGGTTCTTCAAAGTAGCCACCTTTTGCTTTGATTACTGCTTTGCACACTCTTGGCATTCTCTTGATGAGCTTCAAAAGGTAGTCACCTGAAATGGTCTTCCAACAGTCTTGAAGGAGTTCCCCGAGAGATGCTTAGCACTTGTTGGCCCTTTTGCCTTCTGTCTGCGGTCCAGCTCACCCCTAAACCATCTCGATTGGGTTCAGGTCCGTTGACTGTGGAGGCCAGGTCATCTGGCACAGCACCCCATCACTCTCCTTCTTGGTCAAATAGCCCTTGATGCCTTCAGTGTGACTCTACAATTTTCATAGTCATGAAAATAAAGAAAACTCTTTGAATGAGAAGGTGTGTCCAAACTTTTGGTCTGTACTATATATATATATATATATATATATATAGCAAACTATTAAGGCACTGTTCTCTAAAACTCTGCTTCTTTAGTGTGGGTGCAACCAAGGCAAAATCTAATGAAACAGAAAAAAACTAACATTTATACTGCAGTTCATAATGCTTGATTGGCACTAAAATATACAATGATTTGTAATGGGTTTTCAAGAAAATCCTTCTTTTTCAAAAGAATCTCGTCTAGATGCCAAGACGGACTTCATTGGTTAAAACAACAAAACCGGGATTCCTGCAGATCTTCAAACAAACACACTTCCAAATCTCTTTTCAACCTGTATAAACAGTGTGCAGTTGGGTGCTTCACTTAAATCATTGTACTACTTGGTGACTGGTGCAGTAAAGTTGCTGAAGTGAAACATGCAGACAGGCAATAAATCATAGAAGGCCTGAAGCCTAAATGAGACCAGTTTCCTGATTTCATTCATACTTTTACAGGCTTTTCTACTTAATAAAATGTACTATATCATACTATACCACACGGATTAAAACGTTATTCGTTTAAGTTCAAATGTTTCATGTTCATGTAATGAACGTACCTCTCTCACGCTTCGTTTAACTGCTGCCGCTTGTACGTTGGGGCCCCGCCCTCTTTTCATTGTAGCCCTCCGATTGGCTAGACGTGCTGCCACCGACAAACTTCGACTGGTGGCAGTGTAAAATAACCTTTCGGAAAATAAGCAGAGGCGTTAAAGCATGCCTCCCTACTCACTGGTACAATACCCCATCCGCTTCCAGACTGTTTGGGTTATACTTTGGGGTGTTTCAGTCGTCATGGATTGGAGCGGTCGGATAGGAATCTCAGCGCGTGAGGTGAGTATTCCCGCAGAAAAAAAAAGTTGTTTTAGGGATTATAAGAACGTTAGCATGTTGTCGAAGCAATACCAACATAATACAGAGATGAAAGTTGACAACTGTATTTGGCACGGGTTAAAATTTGTCGTTGGAGTACCACGATTCAGTAACAGATGTGTACTGTGTTAAAACATAGTTTTTACATTGTTTACATAGTTTATTCAAATGTATGTTGAATCACGATACTCGTGCTCAGGAGGCTTGTTTTCGGTTTGTTTTCACCATAGTATATAGACGTGTATTATAAACAGATTTAGCTCAAGTTTGTTGACGGAAGTTTACCAAAAAAACTCAAAAATTTCTCCAAATGGTCTCTTTTCTTAACGCAGATTTGCATTAGTGAATTTGCATAGGCTACTGGCTTCGCGCACACAATAGACTATTGTACTCAATATATCGTCATGTAATAACTATGTGTGCGTCACGCAGTATATTGTTAAGGTATAATTTTGATAACATTTGATAACTGTTAAGAAGTTTCGGTTTTTAACAGACATGACTATTCTGTGTTGCAATGGCATCATAAGCACGTGCAGCATATTTGGGCATTTTGGGTTCGTTCCAAGTGTTCCAAGATGCTGCTGACTAGGAAGGCAGGCCACTAGGTTTTGATACGCAACCCACAGTATGCTGAAAGATGTTGGGGGATGTTTCATCACTTTTATACCTCTGGGTCGCCTCATCTGGGGACTGGCTGTCTTCACCACTGATAAACCACTTAAATCCACCTTCACTGCCACTGTCAAGCCTAGTGTTGCCCTCCTGTGAGCATCATTATGCTCTCTTTGCTCATTAGGGAACATCACAGGAGGGAATGAGTACACCTCTCCTCTATGCGAACACCTTAAAAATGCTGTATAGATTGAGTTTTATAAAAATGTACAATTAATAAGTGTTTTTTATTTAACATAACTTTTTATATGATAAAAATATAAAGATAAAGAAAATATATGTACAAATGTATATCAAAATGCATAACTAAAATACAAAACTATATTATTAATAGTAAAAGTCCAGTAAGAGTAGTTAAATGGAAAAAAAAATTAAAACAAATGTGAGTGTGTGTATAATAAGTATTGTCCTACTTGAATTCAAAATGCATGTGACGGTTGGAACATTTGTACATATTCACACCTGATTAACTGTATTTTGCCAAATTGCAAGATGCTCTTGTATGCAAAGGAAGTAAGGTACACCCCCTGTTGTGAGGCAGAAAAGTGCCAGCTTTTTTTATTGTTGTGGTTACCGCTCACACATTTCATCCTAATGTTTGAAGGAACGTGTCACATGATATTTATGGAAATAGAATGAAAAAATGTAAAGTCAGGGGACTGTGTTTTGACAACCACAGAAAGGAAGTTATTTCTAAGTAGATAAATAAACCACAAAGGTGAAGCTGAGTGACTGTTTGTATTAATATTTTATTAAAATGATTGTACAGAATTGATAACTCTAATAACCTCAACATATACACTCAAGAACTGTTTTGTTCCTATTTTCTTGAATAGCTCTGATTTAGCTGGGTCAAGCCAGAGTCGGGAGTCCAAGATGAGCAGGAAGCAGGGACGGAGCTGTATCGACCCTTTAGTTCAAAGTAATATGGAAGGTGCCATGGGAACTGTAGTCCCCACGGGGCTCCCTAAAGCTGATAGCCTACAACACTATTCCCATGACAAATCTCTGCCAATCAGCAGAGCTTATTTCCCATATGCTCTTGGTGGACAAGACACACTTGACTTTCCTTCTCCATGGGGCCCTTCAAAAACTTGCGTGAGAAATGGGCCGAGCCCGGGGATTCACTCATCGGCCACCGAGGGGTCAGTTCCAGTTCCAACCATTTACAGACCTGATAAAGTGTCCTTCCCTGTGGATGCTGGGGGTGGACGCTGTGCTGTACCGCAAGAGTTAGCAGCCAAGCAAAGGTTGGTCTATTATGCTAGCAGTCCCAGACAGCACAGTCCCAGGGCGGCTGGAGTCATCTCTCCAGTTGCAGTTTCCAAGGGTCACACTGGAGGATCGGATGCAGAAAGCTGTGTTGGGTTGGCTATTCCAAAACCGGTATATGGTCATAGCCCCTGCTGCACTGAGCGTGGATGCACCGCAGGGCACTACAGTGTGGAACATGGACCACAAAGGATGTCCCCTCGCATATATGATGACGAATGGGCTGCTCATTTCAGCCGCCTGGCTTACCTGCATAAAAAGGGCCAGGAGGCATTTGCGCAACAGAGGGTTTTGCAGTTAGAGCATGGCCCGGAGGGTATAAAAGATGGGAAGACTGAGAGTTACCATGGTATTAGATCAAATGAACCCAGGAGGTCACTTTCTTTAATGCAACCAAGCTATGCGTACAACACTGCACATCAATTTATTGGTTCCACACCAGAGTACTGTCAACGTGCCCCAATTCCCCACCAGATATACAAGGGTCTTCCCCACACTTATGACCCAAGGACATTGGCACACCATGGAGTTCCTTCAAAAGTATATCAGGAGCTTCCTCGCATATCTAAATACACACCAATGCCTCCATGTCCCACTGTCTATTACCCTCAGAGTCACCACGAGGCTTACCAAACTGATCCCAATGTTATTACAGATGAGCATGGTCAACATCATCACATGGGTCAGTTCCATTCCCCTCGAGCTGACTTGATATCACCATCCTGCTCTGTTGTAACTCCACCCCATCCGATAATCCCAAAATATCCTACTTATCAATCGTATAGGGTGCATTTTAATAGTAACCAAGCACCCATGCATGATAGGCCACATCCACCTTTCTCAGTGCATCAATCAGAGCGACCACTTGATTTCTCCATACGAAGGGTGCAAACACCCGACTCCCCTTGGGAGCTTTCCAAACAGTCTGGAACCACTGGGGCTTTCCATCCTTTTCCGGCCCACTACAGACGTCTCAGTAATACCACTACCCTTGAACACTCAGAGATGTCTGAGACTGGCTTTCTTGTAGGCAGTTCCAAAGAATTTCCCACAAAGTCCCATGAAGATGTACTTAAGATAAGGCATTGTGTTTCAGATCCACTTGACAAAGATGTATTTGCTAAAAGGCCCAGAGAGGAACTTGAAACGGACATGGCCAGTAAAAGGCAAAAGATTGACTCAACCCATGAGATGTCAGATAATGAGCCTCAGTCACCGTCCTCCCCACCCATGCCAGTTATTAATAAGGTTTTCAGCTTGGCTCCTTATAAAGTTTATTTCGAAGCTACAGGCATGTTGTCTTCACTAGAAAATTCAAAGCTACAGCCTGAGGTGACACTGCTTAAACAAGAGCCAGAAATTCAAAACTGTGATCTAGAACCAAATTCAGGTGAAAGTGACCTCAGCTTGAAACAAGACACCCAAATGTCACCAGCTAACAGTGACAGTCCAGTTGAAATGCCAGAGACTGTAAAGATCAAAAAAGAAAAATTGGATCCAGATGAAGTGGCTTGTCAGTCGGAAATGAAAGTAAGCACTACAGAGGAGATGAATCATCAGGCGGACAGTTCTGAGGTCAAAGAAGAGCAAGGGGAGCCAGACACAAGTACATCTGATTCTCTTCCTTGTCATGTTGTAGTAAAAAGTGACTCTGAAGAGGAAAGCAATCCTTTCTTAGTAGAAAAGTCTGAATCTTTAGCCACATGCAAGTCTGAGATTGCTGTGAAACACAACATGGACAACATTCCAGTCCCTACGTTGCCCTCAACACCTCCAGTGCCTCCTCAGTTGACTAAATTCTCCTTCACTAAAATCCCACCTCATTGCCTGAAATTGGCCAATTTTAAAATAGTCATCCCGGAGGTCCTGAAAGCTCCTGTAACCCAACCCATCGAGGTTCCTCAGTCTCCACTGGAGGCCAAGCCAATTATAAGTAGCAGTAAACATGCCCGTCATCAGTTTATGGAGCTTCATCAGTCTCTCTGTAGACTCATATACTGCTGTGTTAATCAAACCCCGTGTCAGGAGCTCAGGGACTGGTTATGCAGACTGGACCTTCGAGAATCAGGCAAAGATCAGAAGGTGTCTTGTCTTTTGGGCTCAAAAATGAGGGAAGTATGGCTGAAAGGTGATGAGATGGAGGTGGCTCTTAAAAAGGTGGTCTTCCAACTTCAAAAGTATGTTGAAAGCCACGAATGTCCCTTTCCTCATGTCATGAGGGCCGGTGCGGTGTTCATTCCCATGTTGGTGGTCAAAGAGGTGCTGTTTCCTCAGGTTCAAGGAGCATTCATAGACCAGGTCCTGCAGGAGCATCGAGTGGAGCTCAGGCCAACCACCCTCACAGAGGAGAGGCAGCTGACTCATCTCCACAGAAAGGCCTTCTCTTCCAAACTTAGAAGACTTCTGTCCCTTAAACATCTGCCAGATATATACCCTGATGTCCTTAACCTTCTCTACCATGCCAATGTCTGCAAATTCCTTGGTGAGTGCTGGATGATTGATTATTATTAGCATAATACTCAATAAGTGTTGAACTGCTGTGTGAAAAGGTTAACTTGGGCATCCACAAGATATTTATATTCTGCCAATATGCTACTGTTATAAAAAAAAAAATTTTTACAGAACATAAAACGCAGATAAAATGCTTGTAAATGGTGTAACTACGTAGTTTGGCCAGCAGAGCGGGCTCCATTGTTTGCTACTGGCAACCTGGATGAAACGCTTTAAAGCTTAAGTTTATAGAATATTATACACTTAAGCTTAAGTGTAAGAACGGCCATATCTCCGTAACGGCGTGGTGGATCCACACTAAATTCAGGGGATCCCTTCAGCTCGAGGATCCCTCTAGAACATCTTGAGGCCCCCTTTGGAATGAGACCAGCCCTGTGTCGATAGCCCCCAGGGTTCGGGAGTTACGGGTGGTTAAATTCCCAATCTGGCGATCCCGGGGGGGCAACCGACACATGGAGGGTGGCATGCGAGTATGGCGCCTTGAGCTAAAGGGATCCCATGAATTTGGTGGAGACCTGCCACCACGTTCGGGAGATAGTGACACCAGCCAGCACTTTCAGTTCAGTAAGGAAGTTCTCTTTTTCAGACAGCAGCATTCAAGCGTCATCTTTTCTCTGCAACGTAGACTCCACATGATATTCTGCCATGATTCCAGTTCCAATGGAACATACACATTATATTCAAAGGGCATTAAAGTGCACGAGACGTGAATTTAAATTGTATTTATTTACAGAGGTATATTCTGTCACACTTCTCACTTCACTAAGTTTCGTCTGTGTGTAAAGATAATAACGCATATCCGTGAATGAATGTTCCAAAATTAAATAAACTTCAACAGAATAAAGTTGAATGGAATTGAATTGAAACTATACTGAAACTATTGGAACTATACTGTTAAGTGCACTGATGTCAGGCTCATTTAGGATAATAAAGTTTATTGTTAAATTGTTAAATGCCCTGCCTTCATTACATAACTTTGTCACATAATTATTAGTGTTTGAGCACTACATTTGAGTTATCATTGCAAAAAAAAGTGTATGTATATACTGTATACTTTATGTAGTACCATTTAAAAGTTTGGACATATGAATAGAAAGTGTCCAAACTTTTGACTGGTACTGCACTAATATACACAAAGAATATCAGCCGATATATCAATATCAGCTTTTTTCACTCCCTAATATCAGTATTGGCCCCCAAAAACCCATATCAGTTGGGCTCTATTCTTTAGGAAATCTCAAAATTAATATAAATTTTTCAGAAATTATACTGTTGTGGTGCTAAATGCTCCTCTAGCATTTAAAATAATTGATTTTAGTTTTTTTAAATAGTTTAAATATAGACAAAATAGTACAGAATGGTTATGTCAGCCATGTATCAGTTGTTGGCCATAACATGAAACATTATGTGAAATATTATTTAATATCTAGTAGTAGTATTTTAATATTTTTGCCTTCTTAATAAAACATTTTGGCACCCCTAATACAATTTATTTATTACATAATTGCTTATTTTTGGATCTGAATGGTAATATGTTGATGATGGTACTTTTATCTTTGTTGCTTGAAACATTACTGTGGCATATTCATTTCAAGAAAACCTTCATAAGTATCAGACTTGTGGTTACATTTTTTTGTAACTGGTTTCTTTTAAAGAATAATAAAATAAGCAGTCACACAAGGACAGAAGGACATTTTATAAGCTGTTTATTTTCCATGTGCACAAATGCATTATGCTATTTAGCCCCAAATGCCCTCAAATAGTCACTTTCATAGTGCTTAGAAGGATGAAAATGCATACTGAAACTTTGTTATAATTTTAGTAATCTTAATTTTCAGTTCCACATTTCTAATGTAAGCAGAACTTTTGTGTTATCTGTTGGATCCCAAAAAAACTGTAAATGTTTAGCCTACATATATGCTAAAAGTTATAAATTTCATATTAATTAATATAAAAGCCTTTTAATTATTTTGAAATTGTATGTTTATTTGAGTTACTTTTTATATTAAGATCAGCCATACATGCTGCATACCTGTAGTCTTAATGTTTGTTTTACGTTTGTTTTGTTTTTTTATATCATACTTTTGTCATACTTTTTTTGATTTGATACACATTTTTTTTTTGCAGATTCCACTGCTACAGATGGTGTCCAAAAAATGCCCAGGTACATTCTTATTACCTTGTCCGCAAAAAACTCAAATAGTAGACTGTTGTAGAGAGGGCTTTGTAAATCTATGAGCTGCTCATGCAGTCACAGCTCCTCGTTGGTGCAGTTTTGTTGCAGGTGTGTTTCTGATCAGATGTTATCTGGCACGGAACAGTGATATGCTACAGGATATATATCAGTTTCAGATACACATTTCAGGGAAGGAAGTTAGTGTGTTTTTGGAGGTTGGCTAAGGCGGGTGAAGGATGGAAGGAGTTGGAGTTATGCTCTGGCGTTCCATTTCTCACCTGCAGTGCCATTTATAGTCCTACAGATTTTAACAGTTGTCTGTCATCAGTTATGGCTCTTAAATATTCAACTTAGTTAACTCACACTTAGTTAAAGGTGCAGCAGATTTTTTTCTTAAGACATCCTTATTGTTTTTATTTTCTTTGTTTCCAGCTCTTTCGGCAGTGTTCTGTCACTTGTAGCCTTTCTAAATAACTTCTGACACTTTTGAAAATTGCTCTATCACCTATTATGTTTCATCAAATGGCCAGTTGTTCTTATTGGCATGGTTAGGGAATATTTCTTCTATTATTAGTAACCAGTTCGATAACATTTTATTGATGCTACTGTCATGTTACCACACAAAAGTTTCTAAAAGCATTTGGATGCATCATCGGGTATAAGGTTGCATTCACACTGGAAACTGGATCTTTAGACGCTTAAAAAAAAAAAAATCAACATTTTACTGTTACATTTTCCATATTCAGACGGTAGCCAAAAATCCACTCGGGATGTAAGAACATGTCCTGTGTGAATGCTTGAATACTTCAAAGTACTAATTAACCCCCCCAAAAAAGACATTTATTTAATCATTTATTCAGCCTGTGATGAAACACAAAATATATTATCCTGGCTGCTCTTTTCTGTTTAGCTCCAAAAAATTTAACGCCATGGTCTGGCGAGTGGTCTGAAGAGATTCAATATTTTTAAAATCATGCCTTATGCTAGCATTGAAACTATGATTGCATTGTTTGAGTAATTCTATTTTTGAGTGGTTATCTAATTTCATTAGACATTACGATCATTAAGCTGAATAAATGATCATTCTATGCAATCCTTAAATATGCTAATGAGCCTTAAAGGAATAGTTCACCCAGAAATTTAAATTGTCATTAACGCACCTTCATGGCTTTCCAAACCTGTTTGACTTCATTGCTTCTGTGGAGTCTAAAAATATATTTTAAAGAATATTTAAAGATAATATATAATATTTCTATTTATTTAATGTATACATTGGAGATAGAAAGGCATATTCTTTTGGAATAACATGAGGCTGAGTAAATGCTGACTTGTAAGATAAACTATCCCTATTCTGCTTTAGTCAACATTAATCCATTCTAAGTCTTTAATTGTAATCCATCTTTAACACTTATCAGTCAACAAATGCTGATACTAAATTCTAGTTTTTTTCTTTCTACAGGAGTAGAAACTAGCTTAACATTCAAGAGCGAGAACACGGACAGCTCAGATGAATCAGCCGGTCGTGTGAATGGTGCTGAAGAATTCTACCTCGAGTCCTCCAGACCTCTTACACCGGAAACCACATGTGTGGACAAGCTGGAAAAACAATTTTGCCTAAAGAGAAAGAAAAAGAAAGGCAGAGTAAAGATTTCTTCCAAGAGAACCTTTTTAGAGGAGACCAGTTCATCATCACAAGAGGATGAGTTCACAGAGGAACCTGCGAGGTGGAGCGTCGTCAGTTCCATAGAGAGAGATGAATGGGAAGTGTCTCCTGTGACTTCCAATGACAGTGGACCACATGTGGAGGTAAAGATCGAAGATGAAACCCAAGAAGAACCTGACAATTCTGCCTGGGGGCGACCTTTGACCTCTGATGACTTCTCCTCTGATAGCACTGATGAAGAGACGTCATTGATGTCTTTTCAGAGCCGCAGATCCAGCTCAGCAGAATCTCAGGGTTTGTCCAATGGGCCCTCCAGCATGGTCCTCAAGCTGAGGAAGGTCTTTTACAATAAGAGTCACGGGGGTAGAGTCGTCCACTACCAGAAGGTCATAGATTCTTTGGAAGCTCCGGCAAGGTTCAGACGCACAGACAGCGACCATTACAGAAAAAAGAAACACAAATCATCCCGGCACAAAAGACGCCGCGTGGACAGGGAGTTTTCTTTCAGTCCATTCCTCTCCAAAAAACGCCGCCGAAGATGGGTCCTGCGCTCCGCCGTGCAGTCTGCCCGTCTGGCCATGGAGAACAGATATCCTGACCTGGTGGGAAAGAGGATTCGGCATTTGTATGAGGAAAATGACAAAACAGAAGTGTGGTACAGAGGAGTGGTGCTGCGCATCCATGAGCCACATACAAACCCACTGAAAACGGTGTTCGAGGTCAAATATGATAGTGAGCCCGAGTGGCAGTACTATCTTGAGCTGCTCTTAGACTATAAGAAAGGATGGTTGAAAGTGGAGGACTGATTCTTAACGGTATTAATGTTTCTGAATTAATTCAAAAATGTAAATATGCTTTGAATTGATGAGCAGTGAAGCACTCAAAATCTTGAATTAGTCTTTGCAACCCAAAAACTTGACATAACATGATATTGTTGTATGCAAGCAGTGTATGTTCAGTTTCAACTCTCCTTTTGTGTTTCTGGTGTCAATAATATTTTAGTTGCTACTGTGAAGTTGTTGGCAAACATTCCCAGCAGGTGACGTGTCGGTAACCGTGTTTAAGCTTTCCATGCAATTTGATGAAAGGGAATGCTGTATAGCAACATGTTTAACTGTTTACAGAATTATTTTTATATTTGCTGCTGTCACGTGTTATATACCTGATTTTTAATACCTTTAAAAAATTAAATCTATTTGGGTTGTTCAAATTCATAATGAAGTGACTTTTATTACACATACTTTTTTGTTTTTAAAAGAAGTGTCAAGATGGAGGCTGCATTTAAATGTTCAAAAATGCAGTAAAAATGGAAATATTGTGAAATGTTACAATTTAAAATAACTTTGTTGTTTTAATTTATTTAAAAATGTAATTTATTACTGATGGAAAAGCTGAATTTTCAATTGTCACTTTTGCTCCATTTGACGTGTCCTTGCTGAAGAAAGGTATACTTAAAAAAAAAAATTCTGTACCCAAACTTTGTATCTCAAATTTTGACTAAACCCTCAGACCACATCCACACGTAAACGTATATTTTTTTAAACTGAGTACAGCTTCTTCCCTTTAAAAAAATAAAAATAAAATCACCTTCCACATAAAAACGCAAAAGCATGCTATGAAGCACTGTCAAGAGCATGCCAAGCCAACAGGTGGCGATATAATCTCAACCGTAAAGCCATGTTGGCCAATCAGAAGCGTGTGAACCGTTTTTATACGGTGATGTGGCCAAACATCAAAGAAAAAGAAGCGTTTTTGAAGTGCCTTAGTTACCTTAATTTTTTAAAGTGGTTTCCTTATTCAATTCTGCAACAACAAAACATGTTTCAAGTGCTACTCTTCGTAGAAATTTCTTCTACCTCCCTTTTGTCATTTTCAAAAGAAATTGCAAAATATACTCTTTTTAAAGAGATATTTTACCCAAAAATGAAAATGGCCATAATTTATGTCGTTCTAAACCTGAACACAAAATATATTTTGGAAAAAAAAAAGTTTTTGGTCACCACTGATTTTTTTTTCCTGGCAGGGAAAAAATACTATGCAAGTCAACATGGACCATCAATTTAATTACCAGCATTTTTCAAAATATATTTTATGTTCACCATAAGAAAGAAACTGATACAGGTTTGGAACGACATGAGGGTGAGAAAATAATGACAACATTTTTGGGTAAACCATCCTTTTCAAGTCTGTTGGCAAATCTTGTTATCTTAAAGTATTTCTCACAGAGCACAAAATTAAAGAGTTAAAACAGTTGAATAATTTATTCTCATAAACTTGGCCAATGACACAATGTCCACCAAATCCATAGCCCATGTTTTATTGTCACAGTTCTTCAGTTTAGACCAGGTAACCAATCCTGTTGGCGAGCTACCTACCTGCAAACTTCAGCACGCTTGGTTTAAACGAATCAGTTAAGATTGGTCTCCCTCTGGTGGACATTTACATTAAAATCCAACTCTCAGATGTCCGTCATGACATCTATGTGCTTTATTTGTGGACTGCATAATCCTTTGGATAAGATCCTGTTTTATATAAAGCATAAACAGCTTCTTGTTTTACTGACATATGACCCGAACCAATAACAACACTTGATGCATCAAACACACACTGGCTTGAAACAAACACGAAAGCTCACAAACTAAAGCAATGTTTGCAACATTTTGCACTTTAATATTGGTTTTCTTCAAAACGAACAACTAATTTCTTACACATTTGTACACTATGTATATAAGAAAAAAATAATTGCATAAAGAAAAGATACATGTAGAAAAGTATTAAAAGTTTTTGGATGTCTCAACAAAATGAGAGCAGCTGCTTTTTTGTTACCGTGAATATTAAATTTGGATGCTTATGAACTAGCAGACATGATCAAACAGGCTTAACTGAGAAGTGAAGTGGCCGGAAGGGGACAGTTAAATACACACACTATGCTGCATACAGGGGCAGTATAACCACTCCATGTTTTTGTAGATCACATTGTGTGTCCCATTGTAATAGAAACTATAGGGACCTACAAAATACACAGCCAAACTTCCCAAATGTTCCCATTTCTGTTCTTGCAGAAATACCCAGTTCTCATTTAATAGTCAAAGCATGTATGTTTATACCTGGAAGACCATCTCAGCACTCATCCACGGCACATTACAAAGATTACATTTAAAAAATTGCAATCATTCCCTGCACACAAAGCAAAAGGTTTAACAGGCAAAAACTCAACAGAATGCTATTAATTGAATGAAGAATGCATTTTAGGACATTTATTTTCATGGAGCACATTTGAAGTATAAAAGAAAAAGCAAAAAGCCAATAGGAGTCACACTTCCAGCAGAATGTTAGGGGGG
Source organism: Carassius carassius (assembly GCF_963082965.1). Taxonomy (NCBI): domain Eukaryota; kingdom Metazoa; phylum Chordata; class Actinopteri; order Cypriniformes; family Cyprinidae; genus Carassius; species Carassius carassius. The sequence goes on from NC_081777.1 coordinate 22,561,336, forward strand.
AGAAATCATCCATTTGAGATTGACACTTTGGTGTTGTCTGAATACGCCAACTTGATCTGCAATGACACTGTCCCATCTGTGTCTATCCTAGAACCCCACCCCTGTACCCCTGATGACAGGGTCTCTGTGCTTCAGTGATGGTCACGGTGCATCCACACAATTTGTACAATTCTGCATGAACAAAGTGTAGACAAATGCAACATCACAGTACGAAGGTTACATCACATATTCCCTGCAAACTATATCATGACTGGAAAACCATCCCAGGTGCAAACGTGATTATGTGTTAAAGTGGCATGGAACCTCACAGCAGAGATGACGGTGGCTTCCGACTACTAGCTCTGCGGTGTGCAAAACAATCGATTATGTGGAAAATCCCTAACCCTGTTTGTCAATGGCTCAGTCAAAACACTTGAAAGCAGCTCAACAGGCCCAGCAGTACAATTTCATCAACATGCATGTTGAGCAGACGGAGAAAGAACCTCGAGCTGGGGTCGGGACTGAAGAATGAACTTCAGAGAGACAAAAAGAAATAATATAAAAAGGTTATATGAGTGAATGTCACTCAGTTTGGCTCTCAGAAATTATTCATATAACTCTTAAAATCATATTACGATATTAAATCAAACCTAGGAGGAGAATAACAGCAAAGGAGGCAGAGCAGAGGAAACCACTGTTCTGTTTTAAAAGTTTGAACTCTTGCAAAAAGCAGCGAGCATTAAACCTCCCCCATTTCCTCCAACTGTAAAGCCAGAAGTTCAGAAAAGCGCCACCTTGACATGATCTGCTTGATTTGGCAGAATATAGCCCTGTGGAGCAAAGGGGAGGAGCGGAGGGAGAGACATAGACTCCTGATTTACGTCAAGCATGTGTCAAGTCCAAACTTCTTCAGAGGGGCGATCCAAGATAGGGAAAGACACTCAATCTACACAGCAAATATACATTTTTTTTTCTTTTTTTTTAGATCTGTAAAGATAAATATCTTTTTAAAATGATGCAAAACATGCCACTCTTACTCTTAACTTCCATGCATATGCATTATTTACAAATTGAAAAATACCAATTTTATCTCTGATTTTTTTGGTGTTCTATTCCACTAACGTCTGTAAGCCAAAAGGTCACCACCTTACAATCATCCATTCGGCAGCCCAAACACAAATCTCCCCAGACATGGTCAGAATGGTTAAAGCCATTTTGAAAACAAAGTCCATTTTCCACACACAAAAAGAATATTTAAAATAAAGTCACACATCCACAAACATAACTGATAAGGAGGGAAAAGATTTCCGAGGGAAAGGTCTTACAATGCAAGCAAAAGGAAGATCTTTTGCCTTTTTGTTGGATTTCTCAGTCTTGCGCTTCACGCTGCTAACAATACTGTTGAACATGTAATATTTTATTTGTAATATTCTAACTTTTTCACTTAAATATAATTTACTCTTATGCTTTTCTTTAAACAAAAAGCTGGAAAAATGATGCAATGCAGGGCGGTTTGCCGGGAAGCAGGCAGCAGAGGTCTGTGCTGCTCTGTTGTCATTGCATCAGCGCTCTGGTGGGTGGAGTTTGTCTCCGAGAGTCTGTGGTGTGGAGATGTAGCCTCAATCCTCGATGTACTCCCACAGGTCTTTGTCATAGCCTTCATGTACGTGTTGCAGCAGCACTCTCCGTCTGCTCTCACAGTATCTGCACACAGGAGCATCAAAATATGGACCGTTATGAACTCAGAAGTGATGCATGCACAATCTTCCTGTAAAGCATGGACATGTAATCATGCTTGAATCCAAGAAAACGCACTTTGAATGAAATAAAAGTTGTTTTAGGTCAGGGGGATTCAAACTGGTGTCCAGGGATTCCTAAGGGGCCATGGAAATATTAGGAGATTATTTTATTATATTTTTTCCAAGTTAGTTTTTAAGGTGGTCAAAGTTAACTTAGGTAAGACAGTTAATAATAAACGTATATAAATATCTAATACAGCTGTCAAATTGCGATTAAAATGTATTAATTTAGGTACTTTTTCCCCCCAAGGAAAAATAATAAATTTGAACAATAATAATAATAATAAATTTGAAAAATAACATACAGCATATATTTTGAAAATATTTACATGTACTGTATATATTTTTATCACATAAATTAATTTTATATATATAAACGTAACATTTTCTTAAATATATACATATGCATGTGTGTGTGTGTGTGTGTATTTATATATACATAATAAATATACACAGTACACAATGTAAATAAAAACTTTTATTTTGTATGCAAATAATCCTGATTAATCATTTAACAGCACTAAGCAAAATAAAGAAATGCATACAGCTTTGGAAAGACATGAGGGTTTTTAAATCATGAGCATTTTATTTCTTGGGTAAACTATCCCATTAAAGAAAATTTGTATACTTGCCTGTATTTATCTTGTACTTTCTGCTTAATGTCCTGCAGAGAATCTTGGGAGATGTCCCGTTCCAGGTATCCAGACAAAACCTCTGTAGCATTCTCCAGATCTGCCTGGTTATTCTGGGTGCAAGCACATAAACCATCAAACACTTCAACTGAGATTATTCATGTTCTAATAACACAATCCAACACCTTTTCAAAAATGAGCAACTTTGGTGTACCTCGAAGATGATAGACTGGTTGTTCTTCTTGAGGTAGAATGCAAAGACGTAGGTGAACATGAGGGTGGAGCGGCACTGGCACAGCACATCCACGGCCTTCTTCAGGAACTGCACCTCGATCCATGACATGTTGTGCTGCTGCATCTCCTCCATCTTCTGTTTGACCTGGGCGTACAACTTGTGCTCGAAGCGCAGGCTCTGCATGTGGTTCATGTAGCGGTTGCAGTAGAACAGGTACCTCTGCAGGGCTGCTCTGGAGCGCTGCACAGTATGTACAAACATAAAAAATGTTTACTAATGGGTCTGCAATTTGCATGTTCAGACATCAGCACAAATGGACTGACATCATTTACCTCTTGAGCATCCCGGGCTGCCTTGGCATCATCCTCGTTGTAACGATTGCAGTTGTACCTATGAGGCAAAACATTCAAGAACTAGTCCTATTAGCCACTAATGTTTTAGACATCAATAAACAACTGTAAAATTCAACAAAAACTGTTATATATAAACACATAATGAAACATTCAACTGTTTGAATTTCATCGGTCTTCAGATGAGTGAGTCACTCTAGGTTTCCCTAAGTGATGTTCGCAAGTGATCTGTAAACAGATGACTATGGAACGAGGAGGAGGAGAAAGCTAGCCTTTGAGCTCTCAAGTTTAAGTGGGACTTGTTGATCAAAGACGTGCCTTGGGAAAAGGTAAAAGAGAAGCATTTAGGTTTATCTGAGAGAGTTCAGGGAGTTCATATTTGATGGCAGATTGTTCTGGTTAGGTGTGTTTGGTTCTAAAAGCTTACATAAACCAAAATAAAACATTTATAGCAATGAAAATCTTTTTTTCTTTTTTTTTGTATTTTTGAAAGCATTCTGAACCAAAACCCTCCACCAGCTGCCTAGCTTAACAACTGCTGTTCTACTTCAATTAAGGATTCAAATTCAAAGGCAGACAACCTACAACAAATCCTACTTATGGGGAACAAATTAAAAATAATAAAATACACAGTAGAAAAATACATATATAATTTTTTTCAAAGTATAATATATATATATATATATATATATATATATATATATATATATATATATATATATATATATACACACACACACACACACATATAAATATACATACACATACACACACACATACATATACACACACACATATATATATATACACATACACACACACATACATATACACACACACATATATATATATATATATAATTAAAATTCCATGCAATTTTATTGTTTTGAATAAATAATATTTTAACTATCTTAAACTGAACCATTTTAACATTATTAAATGCTTAATTTACCATATCCTGCTTTTAACTTTTATATGATACTGGTCATATCAGATCTGTTTGTCTGGGAGTTTTCTCATGGCTGCTTATTATATTGCGTTTTTAACAGGCTTGTCTCTCCTACTCAAAGCACAATAACCTGGTGGCTTTTATGTGATATCCGGTAACTCTTCACCTGAGGATTTGATGCAGAGAAGGCATTTGTGTGAGAGAAAGGTTCAGAAAAGAGAGGAAGAAGAGCAGCACATGTACAGTACACGCACAGAATGTCAGATACTGTTAAAATTTAAAATTGGAACTGGCTTGGGAATCACTGAAATACATGATCTGTGCAGATGCATACTTCAATATTCATATATTTTGAATATATGTTAATTTAAAGTCTTTATAACCTTAACCAAAAAAAAAAAAACACTAGACTATACAGATCTGCTCCTACCAAGCAGAGCCATGTGGCTCCCAGGGCCCCAGGCAAACCCAGCAGAATTCTGCTTTGCAGTTCTGGTTCCGGCACACCATGTGGTTGCAGCCACCATCTTTTTCTATAGTGACGTGGCATTTTGGACATTCCTGCAACACAACAGGAAGAAAGGTTATTCTTTCAGGTCATGAGAAGATGCAGAACTTACCACATCACAGCAAGCCTAACAACTAACCTTTGTATTTGCTGCAATCCAGTTTGATGTCTCACTGTCATCATCACATTTTTTAATCCACTTCCTTAACCACTGCAGAACGAGAGGTAAAATAACAGAAGACATACAGGAATCAATTCACCATAACAATTAGGAAAACTAAAAAGTAAGCTACTCATGACAGAATATCATATATAATATACAAGAGAAACAAGTTGTGTCAGTTGCTTATGAAGGGTTAAATGTATTCTCTCCCTGGAAGATGAGTGTAATCCCCATATGAGAAGCACAGGGGACTAGAAGCTTCCTTTGTTTTTGCCAAGACTACCCCCACAATAACAAGACTCTGTCTCTGAAGAGCCGAGAGTAGGAGAGATGGCAGTCTGTTAGCTTCCTTTACCAAACCAAATGAACATGTTCCCTTGCTTTCTTCTGAAATTATTACTCTTAAAAGTGCATTCATTGTTTTTTTCAGTGCTGTCCTTAACATATTTCAGAATGGATGAATGTTAATAGCATTGGAATGGGGTATTCTACTAATTTTGCCTCAGTATTTAGTGAAAATAGGTGTTATGCTCAGGGTTTTGGGGTTCATATCAATGAAGGGAAATTAAATAAATAAGGGTATTTATGGAAAAGGTTTGTCAGCCAGAAATAACAACCAAAACTGTGCTTAACTTTTAAAAACACAAGCATTGTTGACAAGGGAAAACATGAAAAATTTGCAATGACACAAAGCCATGACTCAACATATTTATATATAAACACTGATAGCATTGTTGTGCGATTCTATTTGGATTTTTAACATTCTATTCGATTCTATTTGAGGATTTTACACATATAACGCTGCCTCAACACACCTTACACTTCACTGGATCGTGCCAATTTTCTCCACAGTTGAAGCTGCAAAATAATTGAAAATATATTAGCATTCTCTCATCGAGCACAAACATTACGAACACAAAGCACTTGAATTCCTTTAGAATTATATATAAATTATTTTAAATAGTAGTAATAATTTTAATAATACATTTTTACTGAATTTTTAAATCAAATAAATGCATGCTTGGTGAGCAGCATAATAAATACATTCATACAAATACATAAAATGACTCTTTGTTCTAATGGTTCTAATGAGTCATTGTTTCCCAAAATGAACAGGTAGCTGTGATGGCTGGACAAGATTACCAGACTGCCATCTAGGGAACATGTCTCCTGAGTTCTAGCATCACAGACTTGATCAGGCCTAAAACTGATCTGAGGTCACATTCCAAAAGTATTTAATCTCATTAGCAGTTCAGCCTTTTACCAAAACTGCCGACCACACTTGCACCGTACGGGTTTGGCATCTGGATACTGTACTTTGACAACATGATGGCAGTCAGGTGCTGGACACCATTTTAACAGTCGGTTACACTGCAGAGGAAGAGAACAGAGTAAACCAAATTGACAAACCAGAAATCACAACTTAAGCAACTGAATGCTGATGATATATGTACATATATTTGATAAATGTCTTGAGTTTCAAAAAAAAAAACAGGTAACCTGACCTTTTTACAAAGTGTTCAATGTCACAAATATGCTTCGGTTTGATTAGATCTTGAAGGAATCTTAAACATTTCTTCATTTTACCTACAAATTTATTTTAAATTGGCCAGAATCTGAAAGCTTTAATTCAGTTCAAGAATAAGAGATTTTCTATGTGCTATCAGACCTTTGGGCCACACTTTATAACAGAATGTAATTAAATCATACCTCTACAAAACTATTGGTTATTAAATGCTGGTACTTCAACTTCACTTTTGAATCTGTAATCAGTCGCCTGTTGGAAGAATTGAGATATATTTAGACAGACATGCATGCTCAAAAACTGTATTTGTTTGCATACAAAAGGATCAGACCCTGTAACTGCATCACAAAAGCAGCAGGGAGATCATATGTAGGTTAAGATAGCTATGCGAATGCAAAATAATCTAACTGAATCGACAGGAAGTGCCATGTTGTGACTCACACCTCCAGCAAGACGGGTAACAGAGTGTCCTACTTCTGACTAGGAACAAACTCTACCAGCTCATCTAGGATAGCCATAATATACTTCAGGAAACACTATTGCAAAGCTGAGCTAAGAATAATGAACCCAACAAGGCTTTCGTACATCACAAGCATTGGTGATGTGAGACAAAGTATACACCGTATATATATAATTTTTTTTTTCAATTTTTAACACCATGCCACCATCAAGGCTACACTTACCAAAAGGTTATAAAAAGACATTTCAGATGTACACTAGACAAAAATTCTAAAATACATTCCGGTGATATTTTTTTTTTTAATTCTGAAAAAAAATGCAATAAAATATGCTTTAAAAAAATAATTAATAATAATTTACTTGAGCCTTTCTATAAATGCTGATTCAGGTCTCAAACACTTACATGACTGTGTTGTCATCCACCAGAATATCACAGCTATGAGCAGGACAAGAAATGGTCTAGAACGGAAACAAGCAAGCTTGTGTTACAACAGGTCAGAGAAACAGACAGAATGTCAGATGACACAGAACAAATCTGCTACAGCCAGTGTGAATAGTTCAACGGCTAAATATGAAATAGCTGCAGTACTATCAGACTGACGTGTGCTCTACGGACAGTGTTTGCTGTCAAACACACTTCCTGCTATAAATGCCTGACTTTACAAGCAATAAAAGTAAACACAGCTAGTTATGTTCACAAGATACATAAATAATCAAGAGAAAGGTTGTTTGAAAACCTGATCTGTGCATTAGAATTTAAAGTGTAAATGCAGTGGCTGCAAATTATGTTTATAATATTAAGCGAGCAATATTGACACTGCTATTCTATTTTTCCTACAAAGAGAGTAAACTTTACAATTACAATGAGATTTAGCAATAACAGAATCACTTTAAGGCTACACTTTCATTCAAAAGTTTGGAATGGGATGAGTTTTTTATAATATATCTATTTTTTAGCAAGAATACATTAAATTAACAAAAATAATAATAATAATAATAATAATTCCAACAAGTGCTGTTCTTTTGAACTTTCTATTCATTGAAGAATTCAGAAAAATACATCATGGTTTCCAATAAAAAATAAAATTATATAAATTATTATTTTATATATAACTTTTTTCAACATTGCTGCTAATAATAAGAAATGTTTCTTGAGTACCAAATCAGAATATTAGAATGATTTCTAAAGGATAATGTGTTAAAATATTAAAATAAATGTAAAATGTAAATATATCAAAATGTTGCTGTTTTTACTGCATTTTAAATTAAATAAATGCAGCCTTGGCGAGCATTAAAATTATTTCAGAAAAAAATCTTATCGACCCCAGACTTTTTAAATGTAATGTATAATATTAATTTGGTTTACTCTTCAACTTTTTAAATAAAGGTGTCTTTGTTAGTTGTTTCTGTCACATTCTAAATCAAAACTTTCACTGGTATTAGAATCAACTAGTGAAATTTATACCTGTCCCATTCCTTCCTCTATGATTTTGGTGGTTAAATAATCACCCCAGCACTGCATGCAGAACTTGTGCCCACATTCCAGACCAGTGAAGTACTGCAAAAGAACAAACAAACACCAAATCCACATTTAGAGAAAGTCACAGTTATTAACACAAGCAACTACTGAGAATCTCTATTTCCAATAGTCACTCAAAAACTCAGGACACAAATGACAAACACTGCAAAACATTAAACCAAAAAAAGCAATGAAACCAATCCTAGCTAACAGCTATCCAGTTGTGTGTGCCCATGAAACAGAATGAGCCTTGTTCTCTTCAACAAATCGATACAACCAAAAAGACTGTTTTTGGCTTAGACAGGGATCTTACAAATCAGTTCTGACCAGGTGACAGAAGAGTCAGCCATAGTCATTATATACTGCTCCAACAAAGTATCCCTTTGTCATGCATTTTACAGTCTCAGGCCCCCCGGTAGTAAATGCCTGGTTCTCTCTCTTGGGACAGCAGACAACGCTGCAAGAACAAATCAGCTTAATATTTGTGGTAGCACTGACGCAAGCAGAGCATTGCTTACAACAACATCACAAGTAGTTTAACAGCCCTGTGGAGACAGCACTAATGGTATTTAGGGAACGTCTCTTGGGAACCGAGTGGTGGTCAGCTTTATGAAGCAACACATTAACATTAAAATGACAATTTGACATTGGGTTAAATTAAACGTCCCAATAAACTGCTAGTTTAAATGATTAAATTAAAGATTGAAGCTCTTAGTTAAGCAGAACTCTCAAACTGATAAGTTTGCAATATCATGTCACCCAAACTGATCCTTTATTTTACACAGACAAGCCATAAGACAGGGATTTCCTGGTTGATGTTTTAGTCAAATAGTTCACAGTCACGATTCAAAGCAATAAATAGAACGGTTTACAAATCCCTGCTGCTTAATCCAGAGATGCTGGCTCTCATGACAAAGCTGGTCAAAACAATACATGCATGCATGCATGCCACACTCAATCTTTTCAATGATGCACAAACATTTCTCAAGGTTCCCTGCAAATCCGAAGACCGGCCTGTTCCTCTCCTCAGTTGCTTTGTGTACAATTTGAGTAATCTAGTGAAGAGATTACTGGTTAGAGCAGCTCATTAGAAATCCTTCCTGCCGGCTGAGACACTGCAGCGTGTAGCACAGAGTGGCAAACGAGTAAACACAGATATGTCAAAATAATACTGCACACCACCTTCACATATACCACAAGGCAACAGAGTCCCATCCATGTGGTAAATAAGCTGTTCACACTGCAAAGCGATTCAACAGATCAACTCTGAAAAAACTGGCACAGAAGGAATCTGCAGACGTTGCATCTAAAGTGAAGATTTTCAGAGGAAATATAGAGAATTTTGTAGAATGGATGTAAAAACACTACAGCACAATCTGTAAAATTAAGTTATCCATCTGTTCTTTTTAACCTTTTAAGCAGTAAAATCGTTATCAACTGTGAAAACACAAGAAATGTTTCTTGAGCATCAAAAATCATCATATTAGAAAGATTATGTTGCCCAAAAGAAAAAAATTCAGCAGCACCATCAAATAGATAGATTTAATTGTAAAATATTAAATTAGAAATTTTGTATTTTAAATTGCTTTTCCTGATGGCACAGAATGAGCAAACCTATTCTAATAATAACATTTCACAATGTAAATGTTTTAATGTATATTTGATCAAATAAATGCAGCCTTGGTGAGCTTAAGAGACTTTTCAAAAACATTACAAAAATCTTATCAGGACCAAATGTTTAAACAGTAGCATATGTTAAATGGAGCTGAGAGTACTACACTTTTTATTGGCTGAAAGTATAATGAAATTGGCCTAAATATCTGCTAAAGAGCATTCAAAGGGAAGTGAATGTGCAAAACTGTGTGAATGATGAGAATTCCATTTCCAGGCACAGATTCAGTGTGAGTCTGATAATAAGCTATCAACACAGCAGCCGTGGAAAATAGATTAATCAGAGGCAACAAAAGCGATTCCGCTGGGGGGCACTGACCGAGTTAGGATAGTTGAGATAGCAGATCTGACATGGCATGTCTTGTGCCGACGATCTTGTGTTCATGAGGCGCGTTCGAGACTTCTTGCTGGGGTTTATAACGTGACACTCTGAAAATAGCTTGTCCAGGTTACCATCAAAGTACCTGCAAAGAGATAAACAGAAGATTTTTCTCAAAATTTGCTGTTTCAGTATTGAACAAAGACAGGTGTTAGCTGACTCATAATCTGGTGAGAGGAAACAAAACACACTGAACAGCTACCTTTCCATCAGCTTTTCTTTGTCCCAGTTGAAATGACTAAGTAATATTCTAGTGATTGTAGCAGGATTCTGTAAAAAGAGAGATAGGCACACATCTTTTTACCCATCAAAAAAAGCAAACAAGCACACATTTAACAAAAAACAAAGCAACAAAATATTGGTTTAATTTTAAGTATATACACATTTTGCACACACACACACAAACATATAGGCTACATGCATTGGAATGCTTCCAGTTTCATCTTTTTCTGCGCAAAATATAATGACTATCATACATTTTAACCAGGATTTAAAGAAATAGGAAATTCAGTGTAACAACAGTTTGTATACCAAAAATCTTGTCAGTCATATTTAGAACAAGAATCATTAGATGACATTAAAAGACTCGATTTAAGGATCACAGGATTGCAGTCATTTTAAATCTTTACCAGTCTTTGTCAATGTCCTACAAACCTCTAGGTTTCACCCATTTGTAAGCCAGAAGTTTAAATCATTGAAAACATAATACAATTTTGTAAGGTCACTTATTCTTTTAAATATTTTAATATGTAAAGGTCAGAATAAGCATGTTGCTTCATTTTTGCATATTACACTGAAATATTATGGAAATTTTAGTTTCACAAACATTATTTGAAACATTTAATTAGACACTTTACTTGCATTTAAAATCACTTTTGTAAACTTTATTTGATGCTGTCACCAAAAGAGGTCTTTCACAGTGTGGCCATCAGTAAAATTCTAAGTGAAAACATTTCATTTGTCAGTTGTACCTCTGACTACTATTAAAACTCACAAAAAACTAAACAAAATGTAATGATCACAAACTGCTAGTTTTCTGCTTAAATCTAGATAAATAATTTGTCAGGAACAGTTTACTAGTTTGGTTATTATTGTGTGACAAATTACCAAGTAAAGCCTAAATAACGGCTAGCTGGGTTTGTGTCACGAACAACAATACTCCAAAGAGCAGCAATGAAGTGATTCTCACTTTGTTGAGACAACAGAGCTCATTCTTGCAAGTCAGGGAGACAAGGCCTGTACTACAGTACTCCAAAAAGGTTATGGGGGCTGACATGTCAAGGTGCACATTGACAGGCAATCCAGAGGGATGCAGGGACACGTGACCACCATAACCTTCTGGATTTGCAACCACCCTAACTAGAAGATCCTCAACTAAACCAAAGGTCTTCTTTCCCTTCTGTAGAAAATGTAAGCAAGCTTGAAATGTACTGGGACAAACACAGCAGACATGCATCAAGCAAGCCACAGCATTAATCACTGCAACTTATCACAGTAACAGCATGTAAACATAATAAAATGCATTTGCTGACGGCACAGAACGAGCAAATCTAATCAATTAGCACAAAATCTGGAAATTAACCAGCATAAACATAACAAACTGCGGGACGCAAAGTGAAACGTCGAGCTTCAGGAGACAGTTAATACTCCAAACAGCTTGTGGCTATGACACTGCAGCAGAAAGCTCACATAAATCATTACTCAAATTCACTTTGATGAGCTATTTTTGTGCTGTTTAATCAAACATAACCAGCCATGATGAAGCTTCGGTTCCGCCATGTTGTTGTCGGGAGCAACTAGGTAACTCTCACATGCTAACGCGACCTGACCCATATATCCCAGCTTCAAAGATGATGCAGAAGACACCTTCCTCTTCATCAGACTATCAACAGCCTGCCCTGAATACATATGAAACACATGAACACCTCGCATTGTAGTCTCTGGTTTAATTAAATTTGGGCTTGTATGCTCGTGGTTAGCTTACTAAGCTAGTGTGACCAGGAATAAGTGGGTTCTAATAAAAATGGAGTGATTTGCAATATTATTATTGTACTTTATGTGACATTGGGTTGGCATATGTTAGGATGCAAACATTTTGACAAGACAAATGTAGTTTTGTTAAGCAAAGTCTGGTCTGATTTTGTATGCAGGTGAACTAGAAGCCGGTTAAGCATCTTATGTCATTACTGAATGTTTTAAAGACAGGGAAAAGACTGGGTTGAGCCAAACCTACTCCTTCATATCTGTGATCATGACCATGTATTAATCTTTTAAACCCGTTTTAACATCAGTTTGTTTCAAAGGACAGCTGGTGCATTTTCATGTCTTGTGTTGTCAACGGGGGGCAAAGTTTCCCAGAGCGATGTAAAAATCTACTCTTTTGTTCTAAGGGCTGATCTGAGTTCAGGGAAGCCCTGAAAACACTCACCTGGATGACCTCGTTGACCTCCCTGATACACTCCACCATATGCTGCAGGATCTGTTCGGCGGTTAGCACTTCAAAGCGGTAGTCTTCCTCATACTGCCCCGGCCCGAGGCCGCTGCCCCCCGTCTCCCCGCAGTCGTCTCTCTCTCCGCCGGCCACAACGGGATCAACCAGCTCCACCTCGCCGAGCTCCAGGGTGTCGTCGGCGGTCTCCTCTTCGCCGCTGTCTTCGCTGCACTCCTCTTCCTCATCGTCGAATTCGTAATTGTAACCCTCGTCTGAGTCCATGACTGGGTTGCGTTTAATGTAGCGACACGCCAAGTGGGATAAGTTTGATGTGTATTTTTGGCAGATAGAGCAAAACAAAGCGAGAATACTTCTTTAGCTTGCTAGCATTCCAGTTTTTCTAGGAGCAAAGAAAACAACAACAGAAGAGCGACGCTTCTGCTGCTGGGCCAACAAAGAGACGCAGCGTCACGGGCAGACGCTGGCTGACGTCATGTGCGTTACCCAGAACAAGACATGTTTTAAAATAAAGTGTAAAGTGTATAAGTTTTTATACAGTCTGTGAGTTAAACCTTTGAATATGTTCAGTGTAACATTTGTTCTATTAAACATTATTGTATATATATATATATATATATATATATATATATATATATATATATATATATATATATATATATATATATATATATATATATATATATATATATATATATATGTGTGTGTGTGTGTGTGTGTGTGTGTTAGGATACAACTGGGATGTGTGGGAAAGGATTGATTTTGCATGGAAAAGAAATGCATAGTACAGATGTTCATTTGATTTCGTAAACACCATATACATCAGAATTATAGCCATTTTACAAACCAAATTTCACACATTTTATAAATTAAGTTATATCATAAGAAATTTAAAGGGGGGGGGGGTGGAATTGATAAAATCATTGTATTGTGAATTTGTATAAATATTTCCTTCTGTTGTGGCATAGCCTAGTTTTTCTCTCTGATTTCTCTTTTATTCTTTATTTATTATTATTATAATTATTATTATTAAGTCCTGTAAATAAAGTCCTTTTATATCTTCAATAAATAATTTTTTTTTCTTTAAGTTTAGGGGAAAGAACCATATATGTATGGATTTTAGTTCACATTTAAATAGAAGAACAAATATGCAGTTCAAACCAGAGTCTTATAATACAATCTATTTTATAATATAGAAATTATATGTTATGGTAGACAAAATTTCCTTTCTCTCGATAATAAAGCAGGTCATATTAAAATCATAACAAACATGGCCAGTTTTCTGTGGGGTCCCTCTCTTGGTACGATCTTTTCAAAGTATGGAATTATGTCAACTTGAAACACGTATCGCTTGACTTACTAAAGGTTCATTAAATAGAAAAGGCCAAATGAACATAAGTCTATGTAATGGTCCGACTCCGGAAATTTCTTCTGCCTGGTGCTGCGCTATCCAGGAACTCAAAGAGGCGGAACTGAATAAAAGGAACGTGTTTTCTACCGAACACATTTCAAACAAGTACGCGTTCTCCCGTTGCCGTGGCAGCAGCGACTTCAGGAAGAACGTTCGGGCGATTAATGATGGATGCTCGAGAGACAGGTAATGAATTGTTTTAAAATAATAATACACTTTTGAACTGAAAGCAATCCAATGTATTTTATATGCCACAAATCCAAGCGTTCACTACCGTCCTGGAGTCTTTAAAGCTCAAGTGGGCCAGCCATCCACCTGCACCTAGCTCACGGAAATCTGCCAGACTAGTTTCAGAATTGTGATGAGATCTGTAACTTATGTTTTCAGGAAATTAAAGTTTTTTTAACGTTATTTAAACTTCACTATTTGAACTTTCTATTCAACCCAAAAGATCTGCTGGGTGGCAGTGAGAACATAGTTGAAATGCAGAATTTGGAAGAAGAGGACTTTGCTGTTTCAAAGTAAGTTATATAACGTTAGTTAGTTTTCTTGAGTGAAAATGCGTGTATATTTCTCGAAATTAAATTTTTTCTTCTTTTATCCATAATACTTTGCCTCTTCAGATCATCAGATGCTTATGCAGAGTTTGACATGGTTATTGGGAACATCGAGGATATTATAATGGGTATTTGTATGTCTATTTTTCTATTAAGTCGTTGACATTTTATGACAACAACTGTTCATCTTTAATATAATCTTTTAGTATTAATTTATAATACTTGTGAATATCACATAATCTGTCAAGAACATGTCCTAGTTAATTTTGGTGTAAATTGTATTAAATATTATTGTTTTAATTTAATTTATGCAAAATGGAATTTATATTTCTTTTTGTCCCTTATGGGTTAGGATGAAATGAGACATGTATTCATGAAATTCACTAATCCAAATTATAACACATACAATTTTGTCCACAGAGGATGAATTCCAACATCTTCAGCAGTCTTTCATGGAGAAATATTACCTTGAGTTTGATGAGTCTGAGGAGAACAAGCTCAGCTATACACCTATTTTTAATGAATATGTATGTGGTACTTTGAGTTTTGTTTTATCACTGTTTTTTTTACCCTTGTAGAGATGGAAGTACTGTATTTAAATGCCATTAATTCAATTTTGCTATTTCAGATTGAAGTCCTAGAAAAACATCTGGAACAGCAGTTGGTAGAGCGAATTCCTGGATTCAACATGGATGCCTTCACCCATTCACTTAAGTATGCCTTAAGAATTCATCTCTTTTTCTGGGCTCGAGTAAAGTGTTCAGGTGTGTGTGTGTGTATATATATATATATATTCAAAAAAACAATATACAGTCCATAGGAGTATAGCAATCTAGTGATGAAGTCAGTATAAAACAGGGATTTCCAGGCTTTAAGATGCTACAAACCCTCAAAAATTATAATCCTCTTATAAGGAGCCACTTCATTAAATTTAAAAGCAGCTGTCGATTTTCATGTATGAATACTCTATTTATACTGTAAAAAAATTAAAATAAAAAACGTGTAAAATATTTAGGTTTTTTTTCCTACTCACTATAGTATTATTTTATTTTTATGTATAAAAAAATAATTAAAAAAAATACCTGGTCTAAAATGTATTTTGGTATTACACATAATTTACCAGTAGGTGGAGGTATTTACATAAGACGGTATGCATAGACCATTGGAACATTATTCCATGATTGTGACCTAAACTACTTTTCTGATTGTTTATTATTTTTCTTTTTTTAATTAGACAGCACAAAGATGAAGTCTCAGGTGACATACTTGACATGCTGCTCACTTTCACTGACTTTATGGCCTTTAAAGAGATGTTCATTGATTACAGAGCAGTAAGTAAAAATCTGTTCTTTTCTTTATACTACATAATATAGATTTCATAATTTTTACTTGGAACATGTTACAGTTCAGAGAAAAGCTGTTCTGCCCACATGGAAAGAAATTCTTGTCTATAATAAAATAACTTGACACATAATCACATACTACGCTAAAACTTTGGCCTACTTTTCTTCTATCATGAACAGAAGCTATAAATCTGTCATGACTGTGACAGAGACTTATTTGCTGCCTTCTTTTTGTAGGAAAAGGAGGGCAGAGGATTGGACCTTAGTACTGGACTGGTGGTGAAATCTTTAAATTCTGAATTCAATAGGCATTTCATGTAAATGAACTTGGTCAGTCAACACATATGATTATTCCCATTTAAAAATATTAATATTTATTGAAAATTCCTTTCTGACACATCCCAAAACAACAGCCACGGTTATACTTGACAGAAGGGGATTGGTGTTTAATTTAGGTTAATGTTTAAACTTAACATTAGGGTTATCTGTCAGCTTATCCGGTATGATTCCTCTAACAGTATTCATCTGTCACCAAATCCACTCGGTCTGGATCAGCCTTTCTTATCTTGTTGGCCTAAAGCACAGCAAAACACTATTGCAGCAAACTGATGTAGAAAGCTGTAATGTGCATTTGAGTATCTCAAAGCTGCCACTTTATTGCAAATATACCCAAATAATTCCTTTCGCTTGACAATCATTAAGGGCTTTACAATACAAAAGTATTCTACGTGCCTGATATGACAACCGATCTAAAAGACCCTTTTTCCATTTAAAAGACTTGCAAGTCTTTAAGTAAAATATAACATAATTAAAAAGTGTTTATACAGTTACCAGAAGCAATGTAAATAATCAGTTTTTCATGCTTTTAATGTGATGCGGAGATGTTTTGGATCTCTCATATCTTCCATGTGACAATGAGAAGGAAAGACTCATAAGAGCTTCTCAAAACAATCCTTAGTTATGTTGATGTATATAAATTTCAACCTTTTTACTCCCTCGTTTGCTTAGAGGAATGTGGTGTTCTTACTAGATGAATGTTGTGTTATCGTGTACATTTGTTTATTATTTGTATATATAGACATTTGAGCCTCTGTATGAAAGAAATAAATACAATGGTTTTTCATTACATTTTATTATGCTCAAAACAATTACATTCTTAAGCATAACTTTACAATAATGCAAGAACCTCACCACTTAAATACATAGTTGCTGAAGTAATTTAGTGTATCAGAAAAATAGTAGACGAAAACACCTGCAAATTAAGAAAACATCTTCATCAATTTGACAACACAAGTACTGCAAATGCTCACAACACAAATAAAGAAATGCAATCCAAATGAGCCAACTCTTGTTTATTTTAACATCCTGATCATAGGATTTAAGCGCTCTCTCTCTCTCTCTCTCTCTCTCTCTCTCTCTCTCTCTCTCTCTCTCTCTCTCTCTCTCTATATATATATATACACATATATTAGCCTAAATAAGGACAAAATACACAATTGCTGTAACTGTGAAAGGTTATGTAAACTGGCTAATTTACTTCTATAACTTCCCTTACAAAAAAATCCATAACCTATGGTTTTACTATTAAAGTTAATGAATTCATTGATAAAGCATAGAAATGGTTTCTAGAGTTTAACTATGGTAGCCATGCACAAATTAACCATGGATTTACTACAGTAACCATAGTTTGGACCAAGGTATTTGTATAACCGTGGTTAAAAAAAAACCTCGGTCCGTTTTCACTTTGTTGAGGTAATTTTATTGTGGTCTATGATACTTGTGCATTTCTTTGTTTGTGTTGTGAGCATTTGCAGCACATGCTGTCAAACTGATGTATTCTTAGTATGCTGGTGCTTTTTCCATTTGCATGAGTTTGCATGTGCAGCGCATCGAGCTCTTCCGGCCACTGTAAACATGCAATAAAAGCAGTAATATTGCAAAATGTTACTGCAATTTAAAATAGCTTCTAGGCACTGATTGCCTAGGGGGCAGTGTGCCTACATGCTGCACCCAAGTCAACCTTGTTGGACCTTTCCCGATCTCATCCCAGCATTTTTTTAAAATATAAAATCTCTTGGAATATTATACTGTAAATGCATTTACTGTCACTTTTGATCAATTCAATTCATCTTTGCTGAGTAAAATAATTAGTTTCATTCTTTTAAAAAAAAACTTACTGACCCCACGCCTGATGCACATAAGCGCACACACAATGTTCATGTTATAAACCATCTAGCAACTTTGTTGGGCACCATTATACAGAAGGGTTGTTGGACGTTCCTGAAGAGGATTTTCAGCAGTGCCAAAAAATCTGAGTAATATCTCAAGTCTAAATCTCCTCATATAGTGACTGAGAATGTTAATCAGAGGATGGTCTACACAGGCACTGTACTCGCCGCTGCATTTTGCCCTTCACCCCTCCAGTCCAAATAGGCTAAGTAGCTGCTAGCTCCGTATAACAGAGTCACCACTATGGCAAAGAACTGAAAGAAAAGAAAAATGATAAAAATTACCAAAAATGTATACAGACCTTACATATAGCACTCATGTATAAGAAGTATGGAGTATGTGTGTGTTTTTATACAATAAACATTAATGGGGTTCAGTGCTGTTTTGGATTCCAATGATATCATTGTATATGGAAAAAACTGTTGAAACAGTCTTCAGAATATAGAAAGTCATAAAAAGTTTTATTTAGGCATGAACTGTCCCTTTAAGAACTTAAAGTAATCCTTAATACAAGTTAAATAACAGATAAATGATTTCATGGCATAAAACTGTTTTACAGGAAAGTATATAAACAGCCATTGAGAAGATATGTAGATTTAAAGATGTTGTAAAAACTTCTGTTGATATTTACACAAGGAGGAGGTATAAACTGTGATTACACTCCTCCACTGAAAGCATTACAGGTTAGTCATGTGCTTGCCACACAATGTCATGTGGACTCTGGCCGATGTGGTTTTTAAAGCCCTATAAAACACACATAGCACTCTACAAGCTTGCTTTTGAACTTATATGACAGTTTCACATTGTAACCATCTACTAAAAGCCTTTTTTGATCTACAGAATTGTATTGAGTATTTTTGTAAGTGATGAATAACACTTTAACCAGACAACTGAAGGTAATGCTTCATATAGATGTTTCTGGCTTAAAACATATTCATATTATTACTTTTTTTTTTTTTTAAGAAAGCCCGATCTAAACTAACATTAGAAATTTGGACCCAGTAAGATTTCATGTTTTTGAAAGATGCCTCCCGTTCTCACTTAGGTTCATTTATTTGATCAGAAATTCAGTAAAATCGGTAACATTATAAAATGTGAAGAAACCTTCCTTATTACTATCCAATTTGAGCAGTTGTGCTGCTTAATATATTTTGTGGAAACCATGATACACATTTTTCATGATTCTTTTAGTATTAATTTCTTTTAAAAAAAAGGCACTTCTTCCCAACTTTAATGGTAGTTTAAATATTTGTAAGGTATTAACAGTGTTGCTAACATCGGAATCACCTGATCTAGGTGGGCAGTGACACCATGCTGTTTTCAGCGTGTTTCACAGATAAGCCTGACTTTACTTTAGAAACGAGGTCGGATGGACACACCTCGTTCAGCTCATAGCATTTGTGAATGTGTGTGTAGAGTATGTTCAAGACGTGTTTTCACTTACTGCAGAAGCTCCCAGATGACCATGCCAGAAATTCCTCTTGGCTGGGACAGATGCTGCATCAGCCAAAAAGGCAGTTATGTATAGAACAGATGCGACCACATAGAACACCATGAGCTAAAAGGAGGAAAGGAAGACAGGGTTGCAAACCTGATTTAACTGACAAAGTCTCAAATAATAGAAGCTATCTCCTCCATAAGAGGAGTAAGTGTCTCACCACTAAAGGCCAGGGCACTGAGGGTAGACTCTGATAAAACCTCAACAACAGCACAACAAACAGGGCAATGCTCAGAAGCCACAGCGTCACGCTGACAATCATCACCCAAACATAAGCAGAATTTGAAGTGAAGATGGTGCTGGCGATCAGCGACCACACCAGTAATCCAACAAACTAGACAGAAGATGGAGATGATTATTTAAGCATCAATGACAAAATATAGCTAAAATTCTGGTATCATATGCTCAACCTCATGTCGTTTAAATCTGTACTTTATTCCTTTCTTTTGCATAACCTGAAAGAAGATATCATGAAAGGACCCATGGAAAGTCATGTCTTGGAAACAGCGTTGGACCCAGAGCCGGATTAAATAAATGGACTACACTAGGCAGGCTGCATTTTTTGGGCCCCCCTCCATCGATGTTATTTATGAATTGAAATCTGATACTTACCAAAGTTACTAATAAAAGTTAATTTACATTTTACATAGCCTAGTCTTTGGTTACAAATTGGTTGTGTTGTATATTAAACAGTCTATCAGACAATTTTTTGATATTCCTTATTTATACGTCATTACACGGCTCTATTAAATGCTATTAAATTATCCTCATCCATTGGGAGTGTCACTGTTAAGGCACTAGTACCAGTAAATAACCAATAGGTGTCAGTAAACAATGTAAACAGCAAATAAGTTTATCTTATTTGCTCTGTTTACATTTAATCAACACATTTAATTAAGATTTTCTGCAAAATGCAATAGCTTACAACATTTATAAATGTTGTAATTAAGAACAAGAAGGCTAACATGACCCCTTCACATTCATCAAGAACATTTAGAAACTGTCTAATAATAAATAATAATAAATGTAAGGATGGAGGATTTAAACTATGGAAAACTGAAGGTATCCAGACTATAAAAGACTTGTATATGGATGGAATACTTCTTACATTTCAAGAATTGTGTGATAAACACCAGATTCCCCCAAAATGTTTTTTTTTTTTTAAATATTCACAGCTTAAAAGTTTTATGTCTTCCAGGTCTACAGATATTATGTACATTCCCAAACTGTCATTAATTGAGGAAATAATTGAAAAAAAGAGGTGAAAAGGGCCAATTGTCAAAATATTATAATTTAATAATTAACTCTTACTCTAAAGAGTCTGCTGTAGACAAATTAAACGCATGGAGGAAAGACATTCAAGAAGAAATAGAGGAATTTGAATGGACTGAAGCATGTTTAAAGGCGCAAAAACAAATCATAAACACGCGGCTTAAAGGTGACATGTGTGAATCATCCTGGTAGTCCTAACCTACCAAAGACATTTAACATGCAAAACGGTCAACAACTCATGTTATTTTTAGCACCATATAGCACCAGTACTGATGTATGTCCTGCAAAAAAAAATTTAAGTTACCAAATAATTTTTTTTTTTAATATACACAAACAGATGATAACACTGGCATCCCTTGTACAATGAATAACAAAAGTTCACGATTTCAGGCTGTGTGTCTGACACAAGACTTGCTCTGACTTGCTCCACAAAACAAAGACTAAAATGGATACATATCAGGCCAAATATTCACTAAAATTCAATATTTACTGACTTGACAATGATTACATAATTTGTATTGAGGGAAGTGTTTTATTATGGTTATTGACCCAATGACCAGTGAGATATGAATACAATAAACATCATAAAACTGATGTTTGCTGTAGAGTGTAATCAGTAATTTATATTTTGGGTAAGTTATTTTTCTGTACACTTTGTTCTGATTATTGCATAAATTGATATTTTGAGCAAAATGTAGTTTTTGTTCCTAAATAAAACAAAACATAGACTTGTGGTTTACCTACATTTTCTTCTATGTTGGCTCAGTGTAGGTGCACACTTTATGCATGGTATGAGCGCTACATCTACCTCTATGCAAACCCTGTACAAGCATGCAACCTTTTGCATAACATCCTAGTTGCATGAAAAAATAATAACCACAATTAATAGTACATGCCGAACCTGGTTAGTTTCATTTTATCAACCAATACCTAGTCTAAGTTTTTCTTAAATACTGGATATCTGGCATTTTCTTTTTCCTTTTTGAAGAAACTCAAAAGAAAGGTGGGTGTGAGAGTATTATGAAGGGAGAAATAAATAATTTTCATCAAGCTACAAAATATAAAACACTTCTGATAAATATACAACATATGCCATAGTTTTTTCAACTCACAATCTCAGCTATAAGTAGGATACCAGGAATACTTCTGATGAAGTCCATGTCTGCCGTAAGTGTGCTTCCATAACTTCTGTGAGGTTCACTGGAGCTGGTCTGAGTGTTGACCTTCCCAGGAAAATCCGCCATTTCTTCTCAGTATAACATTGATTACATAAAAATGTCACTTTGAGGAAAAAAAAAAAAGAAGAAAAAAAAAAGGGAAATAATATACTGTAGCACAGTGGAGATGCACCAGAACAGGTAATGCAGGAGCTGTCACAAAAGTTTCTGTCTCTCTTTCACACCCTCCCTCTCTTTCTATCTCTCTCTTGTTCTCTCTCTCTCTCTCACACTCTACACCTTTATGATGTATTTACACATGTATTCGCACATGTATTCGCACAACTATAATGTATTTACAGTGAGATAATGTTAGGCGGATACAGTGTACTATCGAAGTAATAAATAACTTCAGTAAGAATAATAAAAAGTGACAACCCTCTACCTTCCTCTTGTAAAAAAAAAAACATTAACAGCAAGACATGGGAAAACAAAAGTCAAAATTGCATTTACTTTTATTTTTATTTATTTATTTACATTGCACTCCTTGCTTTGAATCACTCACATCATAGAAAAAAAAAATTAATATAAAATAAAGATTCATTCATCAACGTCTTACATCTTTCACTTACCTTCACAAAAACTGTGAAGGTAACTTTTGCACTGTAGTTGTTGACCACTTGTCTAAAGCGACCATAAGTAAATCATTCGTGTCATGTATTTTTCCTAGTTTTGTTGTTTCGGTACCATACTCTCCATTAGGTATGAAACGGCCTTTGGTCTTTACGTCGGCTGTTCACCTCCTGGGGGGAAAAAAAGCATTGTTGTCAGAAGTGGGATTCGAACCCACGCCTCCAGAGGAGACTGCGACCTGAACGCAGCGCCTTAGACCGCTCGGCCATCCTGACACATAGAACTAACTGTGATGTTTTGCCCTCTAGTGGTGTGAATGCACAGCACTTTTCTCGTTTATATTTACTTTTTTCTTAAATTAACAGACAAAAACAGCAATGCATACAATTCATATGATATAATGCAACACATATAATATCATTATATGATATAATTTTTTCCCTGAGACATATAGCATGGCCATTTCTATAACACAAAATGGAAAACACATTGTGGGATTCAGTATTCCTAAACCTATGAGCAGTGACTGAAATGAACCTTTCCATTTAAAGGTGACATTGTTTTTTTCTTATATTAATTTCCGAGGCTATTGATTTAAGTTTATAAGGGAGTTTTCTAAGCCTATTACATTAATTTAATATGTATTCAATTACTCCATGCTAAAACCTAAATCTATTAATTTAATTTAATTAATTTAATTTTATAATGTATAATAAAAAGTTGGAATTAACGTGAACTAAGATTATTAAATGCAGTCATTGTTATTTCAAGTTAACTTTGATAGAATCTGTTAAGTGAGCGGCATGCAAGGTGTGTCAATATTTAACACTGAAACACTGACACACCCTGCATGCCAAAGTGCATACTATTCACCTTAAATAGTATTGAAAATGACTAATATCATATAGAATTTAGGATGGATTCTATGCACATTGGGACACAGGCAAAGTTCAGAATGTAGCGCAGCTGCTGTGTTTAGTTACGGCAGCGTTAGCGCCCTCTAGTGACGAGTGTGTGTTTTCATTCAGTGCTTCTTCACTCGCTCCACGTTTCTTTCTTCTCATCTGTGCTCATTTAAATTAAATCGTTGCCTTATTAAAGTTCGGTAATCATATGAGGCTGTATCGCTGTTTTTCCATAAATACATTTTAGAATTTAATAAGTTAGTAATAGGCTACTGTGCAAGGCTGCTTAGGACATTGTATTTGCACTCACATTCCTAAATAGATTTACACTTCGCACAAATCTATTTTTAGTCGCAAATGCGAGTGAAATGCTGGCACTGTTGAGCAATGCATGGCAATCAAATAAAACGAGTATCAACAAAAACCATTGTTGCAGCATTGGTAAAGAAGCTGCACCTGAAGTAGCATTTAGATTATTTACACAGACTGATGATGCATGAACAATTTACTCTGCAGTTACAACTGAATAGTGTTATAAGTTTATTTTTTTAATAATACTTTATATGTGAAACTAAACCCGCCAGTAGAGGGCGGCAAGTCACTGTCTTAGACAGTTCTCCCAAAAATGAAAACTTGCTGTTAATTTCCTCACCTCAGGACATCCTATATGTGATTTTTTTTCTTCAGTAGAACAGTTAATAAGATTTTTAGGTGAAACCGGGGTCCTTGGCGATTTATAAAGGGCAGGTCAGCTTCCGACACAAAATTAATTAAAGGGGTCATATGATGCGATTTCAATTTCATTTCCTTTTTCTTTGGAATGTTACAAGCTCTTGGTGCATAAAGAATATCTCTTTGGATTTGAGACTTTAGACTTTGCAACTTTACAGATCTTCTTTATCAAAGTTAAGACTCTGCCAGGCCCCCCAAAACGGCTCATGTGGGAAGATTTGCATAATGCCGCCCAAATGGTCACACAGAAAGGCGCTGTGGTTTCAGCAACCGCAGTTAGTTTTGAAAAAGCCATGTCAGGGAGATGCTGTGTGTATCTAGACGAAAGCAAAAGCACTTTATTTGGCCTTCTGAAAGTAGATGCATTTAGGAATCTTTAAGATTACTCATAGAACAGCAAAGCATTTTATGGAGGACTGTTTTGTGAACCTAGGAGAGGAGGTTATTCTGGTTTTGCGACGACAATCTGGCGCTGCTTAATCAGCTACTGCATTTGTTTTATTAGTTTAAGTGTTTCCTATTGAATGTTTAAATGCTGAGTTTTGCATATCGTGTGAGTGTGTGTGTGTGCGCGCGCGAGAGCGAGAGAGAGAGAGATAGGGTCACACAGTGGAATCAGCTGTCTTAACCGTCCGTGGCTTTTGTACTGCAAACACAGACGAGTTTCATCACTGTGTCTGTCACGCGACTGTTTTCCTCTTTAGGGCTTGAACTGACATTAAAACTAAGGAGATTATTAACTGTCTTAAAATTTATTTTGAAAGATGAAGCTCTTGATTATGGAAAGGGGCATTACATTTCCGACGAGTGCTTGCGGTGTTCGCCCAATCACAATGCACTAGGTCAGTTGGCCAATAAGAGCTGACTGCGCTTGGCAGAAGGAGGGACTTTGTAGAAAATGCGTTTGAGAGAGGCGAGGCATAGAGGACCCACAATAATGTACAGTATTTGAAAAATAATGTGTTTTTTGAACATTAAAGCATGTCAACATATATGTTACACCAAATAATTATCTTTAAAAAAAAAAAAGCATCATATGACCCCTTACAGGTCATAAAGGTACAGGTTGTAGAACCTGCCACTAGAGGTTGCACTACCAAAACAATAACAATCGCGTGGTTTGATGATGATAACGCCTGTTTCACACATACTCCGTCTGCAGTGCGTATGCAGTCCGTGTGCGTTACGTATGTGGTGCAGAAGCAGCGCGGATTCATTGTGCTTTCACACAGGACGCGTTTGCAGTCCGCTACTGATCCCCAGCTGTTTAAGCCACAAAACATGTTCATTATTTTATATTTCAAATCATGTAAAATAATAATAATAATATTACTCTTCAGCATTTTGACTTATCACAGAACAGTAACAATCTTTCATAATCATAATCAGACATTAGTTTAACTTCATATTAGTTTAACCTCATATACAACATATTCATGCATTTTACTTCTAGGTTTGTATAATAAGCTGCTCAAGCAAGCGGCAACACATTTAAACACAACAATTAGCCTACTTTTCTTGTTAGGTTATCGCAAATATTTAAAATTAAAACACCACTGACAGAAACAGTCAACTCTCCTGCCTTTTGCATTTAAGTTTTTATTACAAGCAATCCCACAGGTTTTAATGAACTTTGTTTTTCTGCTTCCATAAAAGTGCATATATTATGTTGCCTTGTTTATCTAGAAGTTCTCTTTTCCTTGTTTTAAACCTAGCCAAAAACCCATGTGTTGCGTGTGAAACACAGTAGGCTTTAATTAGTATACATTTATTGTGAAATTACTGCATTTCCACGTCAATCCATGTTAATTTTTACCGCGAACAATGCGCTGTCACTTTAATTCAGCATGTGCAGCACAGCAAAAATAGACTCCGTAAGTAAACGATCGCTGCACTGCTGCAGACGCACGGCTCCTGGAACGCACTAACGGACCGCAATCGGATGCAGTGTGAACGCTGGAATCCATTAACATGGGTGCTAGGGCTGTGCGATTAATCGAAATCGAATCGAAATCGTGATTTGAGACGTTGCGATTTGCTAATCGCAAAAGCCTGTGGTGTGGACGCGATATTACTGTTCCAGAGCATATGCATGACTGTCAGCCTTGAGTGACAGTCTTACTAACCAATAGAGTGAGAGCACCTCCATTCTCCCCAATCAGCTCTGCTCTGCAACCCCAGAAAGCAGGAGAGAGACAGAGTGGGATTAAGTCGTCGACTCTTCAAAGTCAGGTCAATAGTTAGGCAAATTAAAACTAAAGAAAAACGTTTTGTAACTTAAGCTTCTAAAAGACAGACAACGAACAAAAAAGATAATTTACAAGAGCTGCGTCACATGCATATCAAGAGCATCTCTTATTGCATGTTCGCTATTCCCAATTCAGAAGACGGCACCCACGGACTATGTCTCTGAATGCTTCTCATACTCACTCCTATCTTCCACACACAAGGCACGAATCCCGCGTCACGGACAAGCCGTTCACACTTGCCACCCTCACGCAGCCTGTTTCATAACGCTCGGTTATATTCTCATGCGCGGCCCTCCACCTCTCCACGAGCGCATCTGGCAGTATAGATGAGGCTCGATGCACGCGCGCAACCTGCGTCGACTCGCGCCTGGCTCCGCATTTAAAGCGAATATAAGTTCAGTCTTAACTGACACTTAACACTTAGACACACAAGACACTTAACCCGTTTACTCCAGAGGCGTTCGACCTCTGACACATATAGCAATTGTAAGTCGCTTTGGATAAAAGCGTCAGGCAAATGTAAATATATGGAAAACCCCTCCCAAAACACAATTGAAAATTGAATGGATTCCTGGGTTATAATGGGAATTGTATTGGATAGAACCACAGTAATTCCTATAGTTTAATGGAATCTGTAAGAATTGCAGGTAATTTTTTTTTTCAGCAGGGTAATGATACTCATACTGTGCTGCACATTATTGACTATATTGAGTTGAAGCTTGACTTTGCAAATTTAAAATCGCAAATCAAATCACAATCTCAATATCTGTATAAAAAAAAAGAAGAAAAAAAATTAGTAATTAGATATTTTCTCTATATCGCACAGCCCTAATGGGTGCGTAAAAAATACACAATGCATACGCACTGTAGACGGAGTATGTGTGAAACAGGCATCAGAAGGAGCGTGGAATGGTGGGATTTGTTGTCTTCTACCCAACCTCTAACGGCCCTCAATCAGACAATATGAAAACGATTACCACTTGTTCAAAAAATATATACACTCGTGTACATTCAAACACAATAATTGGGCATACATAGCAAACGCGAGTTCAAATATTAGCGCGAGTAGATTACATACAAAGTCAATGCAAAGATGCGATCAGACTATGGATCAGACACGTCCTCGCATGGGGCTAGAGACGCGATGCCCCGCGTTTGCCATGTATGCCCCATAATACTAATCTTGTTGATAGTTATAATAGCATACGTTTTCTGTAAAGATACTGTGACGAGTGGGGCGGGTCCGAGGGACATGGGAGCGAGGCCGGTGGAGTGATTGGAGATGAGCTACACCTATTCGACCCACCGGTCTTGAGGCCCACGGAGGAGATGGAAGGATATAAAACTGGAGCGACGACAGTGAAGGACGAGAGAGGACCAGGCCTTGGCTTTTAGTTGTGTTTTGGTTTTTATTTGCGCGCACCAGTCGTCCGTGAGGGGCTGGTGCGCTGTTTTGTGTTTGTTTTGTAATTAAAGTTTCATTTTGATTGTCCGCCGGTTCCCGCCTCCTTCTTCCCGACGATTAGGAAGTGTAATCGATGCTGGAGGTAGTCGTTTTAAAACCATTCAGTTGGAGCTGAGCTGCTGACACCTTTTTTTACGCCCCTGGCCTATGTTAGCTGAACCCCTTTTAGACCTTCCTCTCCCTTTACTCCCTTTATATTAATTCATATAGAAAATGCCTTTAAAGGGTTAGTTCACCCAATAATCAAAATTATGTAATTAATAACTCACCCTCATGTCGTTCTAAACCAGTGAGACCTCCGTTTATCTTCGGTATGACAAAATCTCTTTGATGATAAATAAATGAGAAAGTAATGTGAAATTCAGCAAAATCTGTGCTTGTATCTGTATGTGTCTCTCCCCCATGGATCACAATATATTCTTTCCATTTAATAATCTTACTCAAACAGCAGTAGTATCAGATGCTAAAGGTCTTAGTGAAATATTCCTGACAATACTTCTGATTATTTTGTTTTATTCTGGGCAGATGGGTTAGGAATGCTCCGGGTTGTTAAAATAAATATGGAAGTGGACTCCTGACTTGTGGTTGGACCGTGTTATTTTGATTGGTCCCCAATCAAATCTCTTTGTGAGGTCTAAACTTTATAGCCTCAGCATTGAAATGGATGAAGTGTAATGACGGTAACATTAAAAGCAGTGAGCATTTTGTCCGGAAAACTACCTTTTCCAGGCAGCATTCCTCATCTTAGTGTCACACACATGCACAAATAATTGTTTCTAAATGTAGGTGTGGTGGTGTTGATTCCCACCATATAAGCAAGACAGACACCCTTTTGTGTGCCTGCGTGGTCAAAAAGAACTGTAATGTCACAGCATGGTGAGAATCCACTGCTGGAGAGATCATTGTTCTTCCAGACAATACAGCAGACACATGACTTTATTTTGGGAAAGAGAATTCTAATGATCTATGTGGCTCCCAGTTGTTAAAAGTTTAATGCTGTCATATCATCAGTGAGGGAGCTTAATGGAATTTAATTAACTCCACAAACAGTGGGGAAATTCCTCACAAAATTATGTCAGACGTTTTAGTTGTTTTTGCAATCTGACCTCTTGACCTCCAGCTGACACGTCAGGCATTTCACACCAATGATTTACACTTTATCATTATAGATCATATATGTTAAACTGCTATATTGTGCAAGTTACTTAATGAATGCTCCACACTCAATTGTTCAGAGAAAGTTTGGGAAAGAAAGTCTCTGAAAACATTTTATGACTCATCCGAATTTCATTTTTGTATTGCAGGAAAAAGTGCATCCTCAATAACCTAGAACATGTATTTTTTTTTTTGTCTTTTCTCCCTTTGCTTAAATAGGATACTTACAGAAAGATTACAAATAGAAAGTAACTTACTTTGAGTCAGGGAAATAAAGGTGGAGTAAATCTATGATATACTATGGAAGTGTTACCCAAACATCAGAACTTCTCTTTTTAACAAAGGGCCCCTGTATGTGACCCTGGTCCTTACGGAAAAGAGAAAAATTTCCCAGCAATGACGTGTTCGCAGAGACTACGCTGGTTGTAGTAAATCTTGAAGATTTTTTCCACAGAGGCGGAGCTGCAAACACACATAGACTGGACACTACACACTTAGCACCTCTTAGACTGCTTGAGGACCTTGTATGTGTGTGATGTCAGAGGTCATAAAGGAAACGGAGAGGATGTGTGAGTCAGGGTGTGTCTTGTCCAGAAAGAAGGGCAGTCAATGATAGAGATGGTGGGGCATCAATGGGCGTGGATGGTCTTTCTTTATAAAATGGATCCTAAAAGCAAAGGTATTACAGGGAAGACAGCTGTATTGGACTGAACTACGGAAATTTACAGCAAACATCAAGAACAGGATTGTACAAAAGCTCACCGATTACTTACAACAAGTGTCAAACTGAATCCATCAATGGCCAGCCATAATGGTAAGAAAGTCAGTTTAACATATTTGTTTTCAGAAATAATTGCTAAAAGAAAGAACTAAGTTTTTCAATATGATAGCAATAACACAGTATGCGGTTTAGCAAATACACAATCTCACATTAAATACAAGATGCATTTGTTTACTACTAAAT
The DNA here is from genome assembly GCF_963082965.1 of Carassius carassius. NCBI lineage: Eukaryota > Metazoa > Chordata > Actinopteri > Cypriniformes > Cyprinidae > Carassius > Carassius carassius. Next base: position 22,591,523 of record NC_081777.1, read on the forward strand.
TACTGTAAAGATTTTTTTTAAAAGCTATTGTGAAGTTGTTGAAAAACTGTTTGTGTTAGTAAACTCAAATGTATTACATAAAGCAGTCTGGTGGGCAAGATTTTTGCCAATAGGGATGGAAAGACTTTTCCATTTCCATTCTATTTATAGAACTGTAGGTCAAAAAATAAAAGAAATTTTGTTCACCAACCCATTTATAATTCAATAATGAGGTCCCATGGATCAAAATACATTAAGCCTTTCAAATCAAATCTCTTTGTGAGGTTTAAGCTTTATGACCTCAGCTTGGAAAGCAATGAAGACATTGGCATTACAGTAACATTAAAGGTAAATGTATCATCAAGCAGCAATAAGCAGAATCCAAGCTCGTCAGATAGACATGTTACTATACACGTTTAATACTTTGACAACATATTAAGCAAATTAATTTAGCTTTACACCCTTGAAACCACAAACTATGAAACTTAACACATCAGCAGCAGTACATTATATTCTCTTCTTTCTCAAATACTGTTGTCTGGCATCATCTCATCACTCTCAAAAAAAAAAGGTATAAAAGTTGTCTGAAGAAGTATCTTTTTTAAAAAGATACATCTTGTACCTTATTTACCTCTAAATGGTGCATTTTAATCCCTCAAACGTATATATTAGTACCTTTTGAGAGACAGCTTTTGTGTCTTTATTTCTGAGATTGATCTGAAAATGTACATGCCAAGGAACATCTTGTTTTTTAGTCAAAGCAAGAAATGATGACTATGAGATACTAAATGTTAAATATTTCTCATTCATTTGATGTTTTTTTACATAACTTTTCTTTGTTATAAGACTGGAATACACTACACAACATCTTAAAACACACTAAATTAACTATTTTAAATCTTTGAACATACACTAAACTGTGGGTCACACGTGACCAGACTTTCAAATTGTTCCAAACACAACAGAAACATGCATCTCATTGCTAAGATGTGCAGTTTTGATATTCTCTAACCAGATAGAATTATAATCCATTAAACTGCATCATTCACTTTGTGATCTTCTGTGATATCCCTCAGATCTGACTGCCCAAACTCTAACTCCTCCAAAATCCAAATCCTCAGTCTAACTTTTGGCAGCTATAACATTGACTCCTCCAGACTGCAAATCAGGCCAAAAGTTGTTAAGTGTGTTCCAGCTTTTAGAGTTGTCTTAGACTTTTGGACCCCAGTGTATGTTTGACGATAATATAAGCAAATATAATACAATTCAGTTCAGCGGATCACAAATATTTCACCACAATGACAAAACACTGAAAAATCTTTTCATATTAATCATTTACTTTTAATGTTACCGTCATGCCACTTTTTTCATTCCTTTCCAAGCTGAGGTTCTAAAGCCCAGACCTCACAAGAGATCTAATACCGGACCAAATAAAATAACCAAAAAGTCTGCCTGCTTCCATATTTATTTAAACAATGCATTTTGTAATGAAACACACTTTTCGAGTGTAAAATTACAAACTGGTCAGCAAGGATGGAAAATTGGCAACCATGTCATAAATCTATTCCATGATTAACATGAATTTAGCCACCAAAATAACTTGCACGCAACATTTAGTAACAAAGCATTTAAAGACATGTTATAGGTCAAGGGAACTAGGCTTAATAATTTAAATGGATATTTGGATTATATTTGCTTGTATGTTTAAACTGTTCATTAATCTCTTTTGTGCTCAGCCCTACTGAGTGGTATAGATCTACAGTGCTATGAGAATAACCATGATCACCGCACTGAGGAAATGGATATGGAGCGACTGCTGGTGCGTAGAGGTCAGCCATTCTCTGTAGTACTGCAGTGTCCTGACCACGTCCCACGGATCCCGGACCACCAGCTCAACCTCATACTACACCTGGGTGACTAAACTTGATGGAGACAGTTACAGATTAAACAGGGAGGAAGATAAACAGATGGCCTACAGGTTTTGTACTGGGGCTTGAAAAAGTTATTAGCTTGAAGAAGTTATTAGATTGGAGTTTAGTGGTCAAGCTAAAAGAGGAAACAACTTAAACACAAAAATACTAAAATGCACATAACAACAACATAAGACACCACTAGGAAATATATATTTATATTATGTAAAGTCACATTTATCCTCTAATATCTGTGCATATGTTTTTGTGTTACAGGTAAGAATAATGAGGTGGTCTTGAAGGTGTCAGACTCAGAGCAGGATCATGGGAAATGGTGGTTCAGTCAGCGTAATGCTCAGGGTGAGGTGATGCTGACTCTCCACAGCCCTGCTGATGCTCCCGTGGGTCTGTACAGCATGATTGTAGTTCTGCTCTCAGCTGATGGGCAGATCCTGGAGCAAACCAAGTCTCAGACCTTCTACATGCTTTTCAATCCTTGGTGCAAAAGTGTGTATTTAAAGGCATCGTTCATCCCAAAAAATTGAATTCATACTTCCCCATGACTAAAATTGGGTGGATTCTATTTGGTTGTCGCTGATTTTATTGCTCATCACAAAATTATGACAATTGTATTTCTTTCCTGTAGATGACTCTGTGTACCTTCCCAATGAGGAACTGCTGCAGGAGTACATTTTAAATGAAAATGGGATCTTGTACCAGGGCTCATGGGATGATATCACCACTGTGCCTTGGAACTTTGGACAGGTAACTGCATTTCCAGATTCTCAAGATCCAAATGTATACATCCCCCATCTTTTTAAACAGTTTTGTGGTCAGTGCCCTCTCTGAGAAAGCATCATGGCCTGGGATGACTGACACACAATCAGGATTTATGGGTGATGTTGCATGGTGGTGGAATTCAGATGAGGCAGGGTGTGGATTGTGACACATCAGTGGCAGGAGAACCGCAGAGGGCTTGTCTGCTGGGTAATTACTCTCTGTCTGATGTTAGACATTTCAGCAACAATGTCTGTCTCACAAACAATTGACTGTCCCATTTCAGGAGAAATTGATTCTCCAAATTAAGCGGGAGAACTGAAAGTGCTAAACTACAAGTCAGGCCCAAAGGACAGCATTTTATGTCAATTTGCACAATAATTACTCACAAATAAAAAAAAATCTGCTATGTAGAGTCTATGGTTTTGACGTTTGTCATTTGTTCGTTTTTAGTTCAAATTATTTTCTGTGGATCAGCAGCATGTCACAATAATTTTAACTGTGCCTAAAGAAACCTCTACACCCCTCAGTAGCCCTACATTTCATACCAATGTAAACAAACCAATATATTCATATACTTTGGATTCTATTTTTTAAACAGTTTGAAAAAGATTTGGTGGATATTTGCTTTGAAGTGCTGGACAATTCACCCGCAGCCCTGAAAAATTCAGAGATGGACATTGCTAACAGAGGAAGCCCTGTATACGTTAGCCGGACTATTACTGCCATGGTAAGGTATCTGTCAACATGGTCATTCATTGTCTGTGTTATTATAATCATATTTGCTCAAGCATAAATTGCTTTTTCACTAACTAATCTGTAAAAAGTGTTTTACATTGTACATATGCTATCTGTGTTTATGTATGTTCTACATAAACACAAATCTGCATTAACAGGTGAATGCTAATGATGATCGCGGAGTGGTATCTGGTCGCTGGGACGGAGAGTACAGTGATGGGGTGGCACCCACACGGTGGACTGGCAGTGTGCCCATCCTGAGGCGCTGGAGTGAGGGTGGAGGACAGAGAGTGCGCTATGGGCAGTGCTGGGTGTTCACAGGAGTGGCCTGCACAGGTAAGAAAGATTTAGAAAATATTAAGTGTTTCTACAGTAAATTAAAAAATGCACACTACTGTTATTATTCCTGTTGGTTATTCACGTGATCTGCAACGTGCCTTTACAACAGTCCTCCGCTGTCTTGGCATTCCAACCAGATGCATCACAAATTACTCATCTGCTCATGACACTGATACAAGCATTACTGTCGATTACCTTTTCAATGATCAACTTGAAAGTGTGTATGAAGGCAGGAAGGACTCCATTTGGTAAGTTATGATATAAGCTCTAAATCCATCCAATTTGTTCTCGTAAGGAATTTTAAGAAAACCATCTCAGACAAAATTGAACTCCATTAAGTTTCCTGAGTTATTAAAGAGCAACTACATTTTCTTCTGTAGTACCTGATCTGATCTTCATCCTCTGTTTTCAGGAATTACCACTGTTGGGTTGAGTCCTGGATGAAACGTGATGACCTCCCAGAAGGTTACGATGGATGGCAGGTGCTAGACCCTACTCCTCTAGAAAGGAGTGATGGTAAAGTCTTACTCTTTGAAGTATAAAAACAATAACAAGCAGAGAAATACTCCTATCTCCCATTACATACAACTGGAATATTAGCTAGCTTGCCCTCTTCTTAACATGTTCTTACAGGAGTCTTCTGCTGTGGGCCTTGTCCAGTCCATGCAGTCAAGGAGGGAGAAGTGGGGATGAAGTACGACACCCCATTTGTGTTTTCTGAGGTGAATGCTGATCTGATTGTCTGGATTGTTCATCCAGATGGAGAACGGATTCAGGTGTCCCAAAACAGTAAAGTTATTGGGCGGAACATTAGCACTAAGAGTGTGTATGGAGACTTCAGAGAGGACGTTACTGCTAACTACAAACATCCTGAAGGTAAAAACAAGCAACCTGTTGAATGTTCTCATTTGTTTTTAATTTTTCGAACCACTTTTTTTATTAACTATTTTTGATCTTTGACATTCTGTTGTTAAATGAAGTCAATTGTCTCCTATTCTACCTGAAACCTAGTAAATGCTACTTCTATATATTTAAATGATATTATACATTTTATTATAATAATTGTTTAGAAAATAAGAGACCTTTGTGACACTAACCTAAAAAGGAAAGACCTACCACAGTGTACTGTTTACAATAAGGCATGTTTACAGTAAATCATGAAATTTAGTATGATACATTTTGATTTTGTGTTTTTGAATTCAATTTATATTAGTCCATGCCGACTGATTCTGAATTTGTGATGTTCTGTTATTAATCACATTCAAATGCTTTGTCCCACCACAGGATCAATGAAGGAGCGAGAGGTTTATAAAAAGGCAGGCAGACAAGTGGGACAAAAGAACGAAGGCCCAGGACAGCTCGAGCTTTTCATCAAGCATGCCCCAGCTATCCACGGGACAGACTTTGATGTGATCGTAGAGGTGTATAATGCTGGTAGAGAGGACACAGATGCACAGCTCACAGTCACATTGAACGCAATAACCTACAATAGTATCCACCGCGGAGAGTGCCAGAGAAAGACAACCTCTCTCACAGTGCAAGCTCACAAAGGTAAGACTAGGAAACTGAATTATTGCGCATAAATTGGCAACTGCAAAGGCTGTTTTATAATAAATAAAAAAATATCTTTGCCTCAATTTATAGCTCATAAAGAAGTATTGCGACTTCAGTATGACCATTATGGGGCCTGTGTGTCTGAACATCACATGATAAGAGTCACAGCCCTCCTCCAACCCACTGATCAAGACAAAATCATCCTACAAGAAATCAACATCCCTTTGAAAATGCCAGCTCTTCATATCAAGGTGATGAATTGTTCCATTAATGCTAGCACTTTGTCATTGGCTTTGGTCCTTTATCAATCACTGAAATTGGTTCCACATTTCAGATTACTGGAAAAGCCATTGTATCAGGTAAACTGACAGCGAACATCTCCTTCACCAATCCCTTGCCTGTTAGCCTAAAAGGAGGTGTGTTTACCGTGGAGGGAGCAGGACTAACAGAGGCGAAAGAAATAAAAACACTGTATGTACTAGTTTTTGAAACCATGCAGAGTATGTACTAGACATTAAATTAATTGTTCACCCCAAAATAGACAATTCAGAAAATGAACTCACCCTCAGGCCATCCAAAATGTAGATGAGTATGTTTTTTCATTGGAACTGATTTGAGAGATTTAGAACTACATCACTCGTTAACCCCTAGATCCTCTGCAGTGAATGGGTGCCATCAAAATAAGAGTCCAAACAGCTGATAAAATCATCACAATAATCAAATAATCCACACGACTCCAGTCCATCAGGTGACATCTTGTGAAGTGAAAAGCTGCGTGTTTATAATAAACCCATCCATCATTAAGTTGTTTTAACTTTTAACTTTAAACCATTGATTCTTGCCAAAATACCAGTTCATGATCGTTAATAACAATTCCTCCAGTGGAAAAAGTCCATCCCCTGTTGTCTTCTTGCATCAAAATCCAAATCCAAAACTGTTTCGGACTGGTTTTGCAACAGTTTGAAGTTAAAAACATCTTAAAAGCTTTTCACTTCATAAAAACTGGACTAGTTGGAGTCATGTTAATAACTTAGTGATGTTTTTATCAGCTGTTTTAACTCATTCTGACGGCACCCATTCACTGCAGGGGATCCGCTGTTGATCAAGTGATGTAAATTTCTCAAAATATGTTTCAGTTAAGAAACAAACTCTTCTACATCTTGGATGACCTGAGTGTGAGCAAATTTTCAGCAAATTTTCATTTATGGGTTACTATCTCAGTATCCAGTATACATTTCTTGAAATCCATTAAATATGATCTAAGACATTCAAGTTTTGGTTGACTGTTAAGATCTATATGTCTCTTTTTCTCTAGTGGTAAGATTGAACCTGGTCAGGCTGTGACAGTTAAATTCTCCTTCAAGCCCACCCGTGCTGGCCTGAGGAAACTGCTTGTCGACTTTGACTCAGACAGACTGAGAGATGTAAAAGGAGAAGCCACTGTTATTGTTCGGACAAAAATGCAAAATAGGAACGCTGTCCCAGAAATCTAGACAAGCATGTAAATTCAGAGAACTATACATTTAGTGTGTTGTAAATGATACAGTTAATGCTATATACTTGACTTGAAGACAGCTGTTTTGCTTGTTACTTATTTTGTTTGTGATTTGTTTATATAAAGAGTATGCAACAATTCCTTTATGATTACATTATGATATATGTTTGCATGCTTTTAGGCAGATTTGAAAGCTGTTTTTCCACATGTAAAATGTCCAGCCATGTGAATATACCATAGCTTGCCTTTTATTATATAAATATAAAAAAATTGTATCTATTAACAATTTTGAAATCAGTGTTTGGTGATAGTATAATGCTGTTGATATAAATGTTTTGATAAAAATATGCATGCAAATATGACTGCAGAATATTATTTTCTGTATTTCTCCATTTAGTTGTTTATCAATTAATTTCCTATAAACAGCAACAGGAAATAAAATGTCAGAGAACATATATTTCAGGTTTAGCTAGATATTATAACGCATGCTTGCATACTTGACCTAGCATTTGAACCTTTTAACAAATGGAACTGGAGACTAGAAGGAAAGGTAACTTATTAGAAAACAGGTATGGCTAAAAAGAAACCTTAAACAGCGAACAGGTGACATTTATTACAGGTAGGCCTACATGAAATGTAAACAGCAGTGCCATTATTGTGATGTGAATGATCAAATAGCTTAAAACTCATTATCTTTTTTCTACATTTGCTTGCCACTAATGGAAATGGAATGTGGGGTTTGTGCATAAACAATATGTTGATCGCCACCTGCTGTGAGGAAATGCTTATTGTTACTTTGATAAACAAATACACAAAATCGAAAATACTGTGTTTAACATTGTTTCAGTTTTATAGTAAATTTTTGTCTTGCTTTTGTAATTTGCAAAATTCTAGCCTTCCATCACACTGCATCATGATATTCTTCCACTTAATCCATTTGGACGTCTGTACTATTATTATTATTATTATTATTAATAATAATAATAATGAAGTTTTAGGTTAACACGCTTAAGTATTTTCTTAAACATGAAAAATATTCCATTATTTACAGCAATGGTGTTGCTTTGATTATGAAAGAAGAAATGCTTATTAACCAGGAGAGAAAAAACAAAAGGAGATTGTAAATCACATTTGTAAGATCAAATAAAAATCATAAAAAATATCACTGCACTGTTACTTTATCGTTGCATCATCCAGTTCCGTCCTTTACGCCGTTGACCGAAAGCATCCTAAACCAATAGAAACTACTTACACTGAAACATCAATATTCCTGAACCAATCATGTGGGTTGTGGGCGGTGCTTCTACTCTCCTTTTGGTTTCAGCCGGCGTGGTGGAAGTAGTGTGACTGGTTTCTGAAGCGTTTACAAGATTATTATTCGTAAGTTTTATAAGATTTACATTTGCTTCCACGCGTTATTTGCTGTTATTTTTTATTGTATGTCTTTGTGACCTGTATCACGAGACCACATGAATCCAATTAAATGGTATTTTGTTGAATGACTGGATTGTCAGTTTAGCCTTGTCTCGTGCTTAGGGGAAGCATGCGAGTGTAAAATAAATCTGAACGACTTAATTATCTTCCACTCTTTGCAAGTTACCTTGACATTATGACCGAGTTACTTTTGTAATATAGAATGCAAATCCGGATGGAGATGTAGATGTAGATGTGCAAGTCCGCACAAGCTTGCATTATAATTCTGGTCTATAGGGGTTTGGCCTATGCCAGTGCACTGGTAATGCAGTGCAGCAGAAATCAGATTCCAGTTTTCATAATATGTGTGGAAACTGTCATGTCATTTACGTTTATATGAATGAGTTCTTATTCAGAATGCAGGTATTACACTAAAGCATATTTACTTCCTCTAGGACCATAGAGCATCAATATCTATGGCTCTTCATCTCACTTGTTTATGTGCCAAAGCTTTCTTCTATTGTCAGGTGAAGCTCAGTGTGTGCAGCTCTTGGTCTGTTGACTTGCTCTGCTCACTAATTTTGGTGCATCATTTCATGTGCCTGATTTTTATGATCCTTCAATATGGAAGTAAAATAATGACTTATGTCTTTGAAACAAAAAAGCATGCTGAATAGCACTATCTGAAAAGATAATGCATTGAATTAACAGTACTTGCATTTTAATGCCTTGTATTTCCAGGGCTTGCATCTTTAGGTCCTGAAATTTAATATAGTTGTTCGTTTAAGCTGTGAATATTTCAATTAAAAATATTTCACACACTTTTTCATAATTAAAAAATCAATAATTCATATTCACGTTCCAGAATTCACTTCCAAAGTATTAAATCGGTAAAAAAATACGATATAATATTCGACAGACAAATTTCGGTCCATTTTATTTCACTTTCCAAATTCGCTTCCACAAATTCAGTGGTTAAAATTCGGCAGATAAGTCGCCCTTTCACATCCGGGAGCTGCAGGAATAGCAGTAGAGCATAGAGGCATGATCTCCAACTGCTGTCAGTCGCTCCCCAGCAGGTGGTGCAAGCGGCTGTTATATAAGGCCAAAGCAACAGGTGGATTAAGTAATACAGTTACAAAAACTGATCTGCAGAAATTAAGCAAGCGCTAGGTAGAAGTTTTGATTATCGGGGCATGTGGAAAAGCTGATTGTGCGTATGTTTATTTCAACCTCTTTGCTGTTACCAAGTAAGCAGCATTCAAAGGAGATTATAATGGTGTTTTACCCAACGCTGAATTACAGAACTAACATTACATCTAAGGAAGACACATATTGCTTTCGGTTGTTTAGTTTCCGTAACTTTGTGTCATGCTTTTGCGTGCTGAGCTGTAATACTGGGGATCCCCTCACGTCACACTCCAGGATTCCCCAATGAGGAGTAATGCTTCTCAGTCAAATAATACTGTGATATAAGACCTCAGATCTCAGAATACATTTTATTGATGATTATGCAAACTATATAGACAGTTAAGCAGATGTAAAATATGAACGAACGCTCAAGGTTTCACGAGGTTTCCCTCAGAAATCTGTTAAAGAAAAGAAAACACAGTGACAGCGATTAAAAGACAAAACTCACATCTGACTGATGATGCAAACTATATACAGACAGTTGAGGATATGAACGCAAGTTACGGAACAAGAAAAAGTGCATGTTATATATATAAAATAATTTAATTTATTTACAAAATAATGAATGAATAAGGGGCGATTCACATATCGCGCCTAATAACGCGTGGAAAAGGCTATGCGCGCCACTTTCTCCTTTTTTCCAAAGCGCTCGGGCAGAAGCTCTCCTGAGGCTTAGCAACAATGACGCGCTCTCTCCATGAAGACGCGGAAATTTCAGCAAAGAATAAATGGATTTGCAGCACAAAAAAAAATCGGTTTCAGTAGCTCTGATACAAAATTTATTTAAAAGTGGCAATCCATATACAGCTATGATCAGCTGGTCCTTCATCTTGGCTGAGCTTTCAACGTTCAGGGAAAGGATGAAGCTGAATGTTTAGTTCTTGTCACATGACCTGCGGTGCACTTGTGGCATTCTGAAAGTTGAGATGTTTTTAACTCGATGCAGTGCGGATGCGCCTGGAAAAAACGGGCGCGTCGCACCGCGTGCGCATCGCGACCGCGTCGCTTCCATTATGAGCGCGCATACCGCGTGCCTACATTGGAAATAACGAAATTGAGCATGCAAAAGACGCGATATGTGAACGCCCCCTAAGAACTGCGGTCTTTCTACTTCAAATATGCCGTGGAGAATCACAGAAAGTGACCGAATTCAAGAACATTGTTGCGGCATCTCTCAAGCAACGAATAAACACCGCTAACTTGGAGAATGCAGTGAAAACTCCTCTTCTCGCGTCTGCCCTAGACCCTCGGCACAAACATCTCAGGTTTCTCGATGAAAACATGAGAGAAGTAAGAAAAAAACACTTTTTTTGAACATTATCAGAACATTTTCCTTGATGCGAGTGGTGCGGATGCAATCGCCACGATGAAGAAGATGCAATGCCCACTCGTTGGTAAAGGCTGAGCCAGTTCTTCAGCGATGATTACAGAGAGTCCAGCTGAGACGAGTGGGAGCAGTTCTTGCTGGAGCCATGTATTCCACCAGATGAGGATCCCATTCAGTGGTGAAACGAAAACACGAAGCGCTTCACAAAACATATTCACTTAGCACACCGTTATTGTGAGTCCCGACAACGTCTGTGCTGTCAGAGCGCGTTTTCTCCACGGCCGACCTTATTGTTAACAGACTAAGGAGCCGACTTTCCCCCGTTCATGTTTACATGCCCGTGTTTCTTAACAAGAACATGTAAAACAATAAAAAAAAAAGCAAAAAAGATTTGCTGACAGTTTAAAAGTTAAGTGTACAATATAATTGCTGCAGGCTGCTTTACCCTGTACTTTTATTTGTTTGCACGCATTAAAGGTTTTCAGCTACAAAACACAATGTGTAATGTTCAAGCTTATTGTGTGTAAGCTTGTTCAAAATGACGAAAACAAATGTTGCTGAAAAATAACGTCTGACTCATTAAACTTAATTTAAATAAACAAATATTCGAATATTCTTTTTTTGTGAGCTCAAATATTCGAATGTGATATTTGTGGAAAACGCCCATCCCTAGTAAGTCAGTCTTGTATCTAGCAATGTACTACAACTGTTGGAACATGAAAACCCTTTCCAGGGATCTTTAATATGTAAATAATTGTATACTGTAAATATATGAAGGGAGGTATTGGCAAAATCTCACCTGTAGAAAATCACTATGAGAAATACAAGATTAAGAATTTGACTGTGTTATTTAAAATTTTAATTAAAACACATTGGACCTTTTAACCCAGTCAGTGGAATTGTCAGACGGTCCCTTGGGTGCGGTAGCACGTCAATAATTTCTTCAGTTTAAATTTTCAGAATATACCTAGATTGTTTTTAACTCTTTTTTTATGTTAATATAAATTGGTTGCATATTGTTAAAACTAATCATGGTATTGATATCTTTGTGTGACTGTCGACTTTATAGATCAGCGGTAATGGAAATCAATATAAAAAAAATGCAGCGCATTGGATTCTTTTTGACCCCATTTGCTTAACTGTCTATATAGTTTGCATAATCATCAATAAAATGTATTCTGAGATCTGAGGTCTTATATCACAGTATTATTTGACTGAGAAGCATTACTCGTCATTGGGGAATCCTGGAGTGTGACGTGAGGGGATCCCCAGTATTACAGCTCAGCACGCAAAAGCCATGACACAAAGTTACGGAAACTAAACAACCGAAAGCAATATGTGTCTTCCTTAGATGTAATGTTAGTTCTGTAATTCAGCGTTGGGTAAAACACCATTATAATCTCCTTTGAATGCTGCTTACTTGGTAACAGCAAAGAGGTTGAAATAAACATACGCACAATCAGCTTTTCCACATGCCCCGATAATCAAAACTTCTACCTAGCGCTTGCTTAATTTCTGCAGATCAGTTTTTGTAACTGTATTACTTAATCCACCTGTTGCTTTGGCCTTATATAACAGCCGCTTGCACCACCTGCTGGGGAGCGACTGACAGCAGTTGGAGATCATGCCTCTATGCTCTACTGCTATTCCTGCAGCACCCGGATGTGAAAGGGCGACTTATCTGCCGAATTTTAACCACTGAATTTGTGGAAGCGAATTTGGAAAGTGAAATAAAATGGACCGAAATTTGCCTGTCGAATATTATACATCGTATTTTTTTAACCGATTTAATATTTTGGAAGTGAATTCTGGAACGTGAATATGAATTATTGATTTTTTAATTATGAAAAGGTGTGTGAAATATTTTCAATTGAAATATTCACAGCTTAAATGAACAACTATATAAAATTTCAGGACCTAAAGATGCAAGCCCTGGAAATACAAGGCATTAAAATGCAAGTACTGTTAATGCAATGCATTATTTTTCAGTTAGTGCTATTCAGCATGCTTTTTTGTTTCAAAGACATAAGTCATTATTTTACTTCCATACTTCACAAGCTTTGCCAGATGCGTTTAACTCTGTTTTGTTAGAATGTTATATTCAGGGCTTAGCAGTAAGGAAGATCACTGTCAGCATTCCCTTCTGCTTTATTTAAAAAAAATTACTTTGAAATGGTCTTGATTTGCCAGGTGTGCACTGCTTGTCTTTGGCAGGTCTCTTCTTTAAGAGATTTAATCTCACTGAAGGTTTTGTTAGTATGTTAATAAAAACCTATTAATAAGAGCAACCTCACAACCTTGTGCTTCCTGTTTTTTCCCAGGAAAGATGTTTATATGAATCCATAATAAATATTAGAGCTTTATTATTATTATTATTATAGATAACATTTTATTAATTTAACAGAAGCTTTTTGTTCAAGCCAGCATATGAATTAGGAAAAACAACAACAATGATTTATCTTGGAGTAACATGAGCGCATCACCGTGTGTTTTTATTTTTGGGATTAGTGTCAAATTTTGATGATTTAATGATGTATTCAAGGAAATGTTATGACTTGTGTCTTGGAAGCATAATTTAAAGTAGCTTGAAACATATAAACACCACTGTCTGTATTCAGGAAAGATGTGTTTATGTGATGTCATGGAGTTCCTAATTGTTGTAGTTTTGCAAATACGAAATTTCATTATAAAATTGTATTATTATTATTTTTTTTAATTAGGCAATTTTTAGATTGGTTCCAGTAAAAACATTGACAGGGCAAGTAAAAATTTAACACTTATCGTTGAGCCCTGATATTGATTGTAAATCAAGTTTATCTGTTTTTTTTAAATGAACAATATTAAGTCCATGTCATTATAGCAAGGAAATTCTGGCTTTCAGTGTGAAGCTATTGATGCAGTTAAGTTTTTCGCATGCATGGCTTGAGTGTTTATGGGTTGACTTTTGGAAAAGATGTCTTTATATTTTAGATTAGTCGTTATGGGAGCTCCGGTGCTGTAATTAGGCTTCTCCAGGGATGTCTGTGTTTGCAGCATACAGGCTCCAACTGCCGAGGAGCTTCACTTCAGCAAGGAAGATTGTTTCTCAATTCCAGACCAAGTGTTTGATTTCATTTTAAGATTCTAGGAGATATTTTGTATGGTTTGTGATGTGCCATTTTCATAGTTATATTTGATATTTCTGTGTTTATATTCATAAAATGATCCTTTTATCCACATAAAGAAGTCATTTAGTCATATGATTTCCCCTTAGCTTACTTTCCCTGCATGTTAGAAAGGATTTTGTCTATTTGGTGAATTTGCAAGCATTGCTTACTCACTGAACAGATTCCTCCCTCGCATGTCCCAGTATTGATGCAGTGATCGTGAGGTGTGTGTGATATTCTTACAGGATGCAGGTGTCCATAACAGATTCTTTAGTTGTTATCAGTTAACAACAGTAAGAAAAAAAAAAGCAGCTGCATGTTTACTCCACCCGCTGTTTTTGTGAAACCAGTTTCTGGCTCACTGTGTGTTTGTATATATATCTCCAGTCCCCTGAGAAAAACACAACCAGCATGGACTCTTTACTGACTGCTGCACAGATCCGTGAGAAGTTCATCGACTTCTTTCGCCGCCATGAGCACCAGTACGTCCACTCGTCGTCCACCGTTCCGCTTGATGACCCCACTCTGCTCTTCGCCAATGCCGGGATGAACCAGGTAAGGAGATTTGAACCTTCTATCAAAAACGGGTGAACATAAGTTTCTAATTTGTTGGAAACAATTAATTGGTTTTTATAGTTCAAGCCCATCTTCCTGAACACCATCGACCCATCCCACCCTATGGCCAGACTTCGTCGTGCTGCAAATACACAGAAGTGCATTCGTGCCGGCGGCAAACACAATGACCTTGATGATGTGGGCAAAGATGTGTACCATCATACATTCTTCGAGATGTTGGGATCTTGGTCCTTTGGAGATTATTTTAAAGTAAGAAATGGATAGAAAAGTGTTACTTTAAAGTGTTTTACTTTATAGTACTGGTGCTACTTGTTTTGCTGTATTTATGTGCTGTTAAAATTCTTAATGGAAAAACGAATTTTGTCTTTTTCTCTTTGTATCTCTTTATTTCTCTTTTGCTCATTTTGTCTCTAGCACCTGGCCTGCGAGATGGCAATGAATCTGCTGACAAAAGAGTTTGGTATACCTATTGACCGGCTCTATGTGACTTATTTTGGTGGTCATGCTGACGCAGGACTGGAGCCTGACCTGGAGTGCAAGCAGATCTGGCTGGACTTGGGGTGAGTACAGAATCTGTACAAGGTGTATTAAGTTATCGATGTGAAATTGTTAAATGTTGTTTTATATTTTCATATTCTCTCTGTCTTAGAATGGAGGAGAGCCGTATTCTCCCGGGGAGCATGAAAGATAATTTCTGGGAGATGGGGGACACCGGTCCATGTGGACCCTGTAGCGAGATCCACTATGATCGCATTGGAGGCAGAGATGCCGCTCACCTGGTCAACATGGATGACCCGAATGTGCTTGAAGTCTGGAACCTTGTGTTCATTCAGTTTAACAGGTAAATTACTGCTCCTTGCTACCTACAGCTAACAATGTACACACACTTAGAGACATTGCTTCTGGAGTCATTTCTTATTGAATGTACTGTTCAAAGTGATGCACAAGAATATTGGGACAACAGTATAGGCGTCATATCCGCTATTAGCTGATGTTACGGATTTAAAAAAAAAGATCAGTATCAGCCAAAATGTAATATTAATTCGATTTAATTCTAAAACGGACTCATTCATTCTTAAAAACATTAACATATGGCTGATTCAGTGAATAATTTAATGTAAATTCTTAGTTTAAGAAATTAATACTTTAATTCAGCAGTGACCCATTCAATTAAACGATGATTAAATAATTAAATGATCAGAAGTGTTACAGTTCTCTTTCAAATAAATGCTGTTATTTTCTTTTAATTCATCAAAGAATAACACACACACAAATGTCCACAATATATTAAGCATCAACTGATTTTAACATTGATAAAAATAATAAATGTTTCTTGAGCACCAAATCATATTGGAGTTACTTCTGATTGATCACACTGAATGACTACTTAAGATCTTTGGTATAAATTCCACTTAATATGACAGTTTTTACTGTATTTGATCTAATAAATGCAACCTAGAGAAACATCAAAATTATAGTGTATATTAATCATTGAAGTGTATATGAATATAGTGTATATGAATCATCAGCCAGAGTTTTAGCACTGATCCTATATCACAACCTCTGATTTGTTTTAAACAAAGATACTTTAAGTATGCACGCATTGTTTTAAATTCATATGTTTATGATCTCTCTATGCAGAGAATCAGAGACCGTTCTAAAGCCTCTGCCCAAGAAGAGCATTGACACAGGGATGGGACTGGAGCGCTTGGTCTCTGTACTACAAAACAAGATGTCCAACTACGACACAGACCTGTTCATCCCTTATTTTGAAGCCATTCAGAAGGTAATATAGAAAAGCATAAAAAAACATGACTAAAAACTGTTTTGCACATTACTTAAAATAATTTCTTGGTTCTCAGGGAACAGGTGCCAGGGCATACACAGGAAAAGTTGGTGCAGAAGACACAGATGGTATTGACATGGCATACCGTGTCCTGGCTGATCACGCCCGCACCATTACCATTGCCTTGTCTGATGGTGGCAGGCCTGACAACACGGGCAGGGGGTGAGATGATTGTGTTATTATATGCTGAGTTATTGGCATATAGTCAATGTATGTATGTGTGTGTGTGACCCTGTTTTTGTGTTGCAGTTATGTGCTGAGGAGGATTCTGCGTCGTGCCGTGCGATACTCTCAAGAGAAGCTGGGTGCACAGAAGGGCTTCTTTGCCTCTTTGGTAGATGTGGTGGTTGAGTCTCTGGTAAGGCCTCTACCACTCAGACACTATATTTTTCCTCCTTATTTTATGTGAATAAGGATACCCTGTTTGCAGCTTTGACAGTGATTCAAAGTGGCAGCTGCTGAAACATTGAGATGCTCTTTAATCTCTCTGATGGCCATTTAATGGTTCGTTGCTCTCTACAGGGTGATGCTTTCCCAGAGCTGCGGAAGGATCCTGATATGGTAAAAGACATCATCAATGAGGAGGAGGCACAGTTCCTTAAGACCCTTAGCAGGGGACGACGCATCCTGGACCGCAAGATCCAGAGTCTGGGAGACAGCAAGACTATACCAGGTTAAGCACATAATACCACAAAGAACCAGTATCTGTAACATGCACTTGAAAATAAAACAATATCCAACCATTCTCCCAAATTCATAATGAAAATTGTTTATAAATCTAAGAGAAGCCTTAAGGTTTTTCCACCAAAATAAAAATGTAAAGAGTACATAAATACTAGTGTTGTGAGTTTACTGTCATTCTGAAAAGTAAAATGATACTATTTTACAATACAGTAGTTTTATTACTATAGTATTGTTACTATATTATTATAATGTAATATTTAATAAAAATGAAAAAGTAATAATCATAATTCAAATGACTGTGAATCTGTCCTGAGACTGAATTGTAAAAAAATTGTTTTCTTTTTCTTTATGCTAAAATTCACTGTAAATCCACATTCTAAAACTGATGTTGAATTTTTTGTTCGTAAATGCCACTGTTTTGCGTAGGTGACACAGCCTGGCTGCTGTATGACACTTATGGTTTCCCTCTGGACCTCACTGCCCTGATCGCTGAGGAACGAGGAATGGGAGTGGACATCCAGGCCTTTGAGGATGAGAAGAAAGCTGCGCAGGTTTAAATGTGTTCATTCTTCCATACAGTGAGATTTCCATTTAGAATTTCAGAATAATTTCACAGTTCTAAAACACACAGAGGACATTACCAGAACTCAGTGGCACCCAGTGGTTAAAAATACTCATTCAATAGTACTGTTAAATATAAGCTCTTAAAAATTCATTACTTTCAATTATACTGTTGTGTAGCTATATAATATATATATATATATATATATATATATATATATATATATATATATATATATATATGTATGTATATATGTATGTATGTATGTATATAGTGAATTTTGAATATGTATATGAAGTTAATCTACATGTTCAAATAGGTTAAATAGGTAAAATTATGTATTATCTGAGATATTAATCCAATACATGTCCAATATCAACTGGTAACATTAATTTAAGTGTTTGTATTAATGTAAATGAGTTTAATTCAAATATCCGTGCACACAGTTGAAGTCTCAGGGCAAAGGCTCTGGGGACGTTGACCACATCATGCTGGACATCTATGCCATTGAAGAGCTCAGAAACAAAGGTGTCGCTGCCACTGATGACAGCCCCAAGTACAAGTACACTTCAAATGATAACGGCAACTATGGTATGAATTACACATTTGCTATTCCTCTTGATTTTTACGGTTTGATTATGCATCGGTTTTTTTACACTTGTGTAATTGTGTGTCCCTCTCAGAGTTTGAACAGGAAGTGGGTACAGTGCTGGCTCTCAGGAGGGAGCGTGCATTTGTTGATGAGGTGACCACAGGTCAAGAGTGTGGAGTGCTGCTCGACAAAACCTCTTTCTACGCCGAGCAGGGAGGCCAGAGCTTTGATGAAGGCTACATGCTCCGAGAAAACGACTCCACTGAGGATGTAAGCAACTGAGAGGGGTTGTATAAAGAAGCTGAACTGCCTAATTTAGTTGTGCTTCATGGTGCTGTCATGTTTTATTGTGTTGCTTTAGAGGATGGAGTTCACTGTGAAGAATACTCAGGTGCGCGGAGGGTACGTGCTTCATATTGGTATGGTATACGGCACGCTGAAGGTTGGAGACCGCCTAACTCTGCACGTAGACGAGGTATGTTAAAGTTTTGTCATTGACTTGCAGTGTTGGGAAGGTTGCTTTGGAAATGCAATAGGTAACAGATTACAAGTTATACAATTTAAAATGTAATAAGTAGTGTAACTATTTCAGTTACTTTACTGAAGTAATGTAACCTATTTACATTTGATTACTTTGAATATTCTAATGATTATTCTCAAATGTAAATAATTTTGAAGCATTTAAACCAGGCAGGGTCAAACTTACAGTTTACAGGACTCACCACTGATTACTGTCAGACTTCTCAAAATACTTAATTACTTGAACTAAGATTATAAAAATGTAATTTTAAAGCACAGCCACCACAAAATTAGCCTTTAACACCTCTTTTTACTTTGAGATTGTTCTGAGATTTAATACAGATTTAAAATCATAACAAGAAATAGTTTAATAGCTATGATACTGTTTTTGATAACAAATCTTTTCATAGCTACAACAGAAAACACTGGGGAAAAACAGTTCATCTTAAAAAATAATGCATATACATAAACAAAAATATATGCATGTGTCTTACTCTGTGTCATAAGCTCCTGAAACATAGGTGTCTCAATATTTTAGAGCAGTCGATGCAATTTGGGAAATAAATCATTCAATTCTAGTGTGTGTGTAAAAAAAATTCAGATGTAACCCCTTTTGTAATCGTTAATATTTTCATAAGTATCTGTAATCTTATTATGCTTTTTTTTTCAGTACATTTATTTTGTAATTAAATAATGTAATTCCATTACATGTAACTAGTTACCCCCCAACACTGTTAATTTGTCACCTTCAAAATGTATTATAGCATCTAGTTTAGGCAAAAAGGAGAGATGACTTGACACATGAATAGGATATTACATACAGTATGCAACATAATTCCCCTATTTTTCTTTCTCAGGCTCGTCGTAGGCCCATCATGAGTAACCATACCGCCACACACATCCTTAACTTTGCCTTGCGTTCAGTGCTGGGAGAGGCAGATCAGCGGGGCTCTTTGGTTGCTCCAGACAGATTGCGCTTTGACTTCACAGCTAAAGGAGCCATGAGCACAGATGAAGTGCGGCGCACAGAAGAGAACGCCTCAACCATGATTTGTGATGCCAAGGTCAGGCCCATTCAACAGACTTGCACACTTCAATCAAACACTTGGTATTCACATTGCTTGAAACGGATTTGACATGTTGTATTCACAGTGCAGACATTGTGAAAACAGAACAATTAAGCTCTTGTACAATACGTTAGGTCAATACAGATATACAGCTGCTTACGTGTCCCTGAGAACACTTTAGTATTTTTTTTTCATATTTTGTCTCGCAAACTGAAATGCTATGTATATGTTTTTCATCAGCCGGTTTATGCCCTGGATGCCCCTCTTGCAGCAGCTAAAGCCATCCAAGGTCTGAGGGCAGTGTTTGATGAGACGTACCCTGATCCTGTTCGAGTGGTGTCTATTGGCGTCCCGGTGGAGGAGCTGCTGGCTGATCCAAACAGCCCTGCAGGCTCACTCACCTCCATCGAATTCTGCGGCGGAACGTACGAACATAACATTTTAATATGATAAACTTTTAAAATTGCAGAAGTAGGCCCTCTGGGCTCTAGCAGCACATCTAGTTTTCTGTGAATATGAACAAAGAAATCTACTTTTTATGTAATATTCAGAAGTTTGATGCTTTATAGATAAATTATGAATAACTAATGGAAAATTTAGATTAGTAATGTTTTTTTGTTAATGGAATCAAAATGTTTAAGAACGCAATATTTGTTTTTCTGTTTGATCATTTTTACCCATAGGCACTTGCAGAACTCTGGTCATGCTGCACCATTTGTGATCGTATCAGAGGAGGCCATCGCTAAAGGAATCAGGAGGATTGTGGCAGTGACTGGAGCAGAGGCTCAGAAGGTTAGAGGAGCCAGGACCAACATGAATATACACACTTTTCGACTTTAACTGATACTTTAGTATCTGATTTAGGGTTGGGAATGTATAACCGCTTTTTGCTTTCTTATCTGAATGTGATATGAAATAATAAAACGATTAAATATGCCTTGCTGTTTGCAAGCACATTCTGGCTAGTGTAGTTTGATTGACAAACAAATGATTCTTTTGGACCATTTCTATTCAACAAATCCATCATGAAGACTCACAAAGAATGTGCTTTTTAATTGTGAGAGCTAAATCAGTGTAATTACTGACTGGTCATTCATGTAACAACATGTAAATACACATAACAGTGTATTGTTTTGTTTTTAGATACTTTTTTAGTACAGTATTTTAGGACTTATTGGTGGGTAAATCATTTAGGAAGTTCCTAGATTCCCATTTTTAGTAGATGTTGATAGATTGATGTTTGTGTTGACAGGCCCAGAGGAAAGGTGATGCACTGAAGCTGGAACTAGATGCCATGGCAGAGAAAGTGAAAGCTCAGAACAGCCCTAATAAAGATATTCAGAAAGAGATTGCTGATATGACCGAGGTGAGCTCCACTCTGACATATTCTGCTCTCACATGTCTAAAAACACTGGCGTGTCTGATTTTACCAATTGAAGTATACCTGGATCAGTGTATGCATATATATTCAGGCCCTGGGCACTGCAGTCATCTCTCAGTGGCGGAAGGATGAAATGAGGGATTCCCTGAAAGCTCTTAAGAAGATCATGGATGACCTGGACCGTGCCAGCAAGGCTGATGTACAGAAGAGGGTAAGAGACTATGATTCTGCTGTCTCTTGGAAAGGTTCTTGGAAAGTCAAAGACCAACTGTAAACACATTATTTTTCCATTTTAGGTCCTGGAAAAGACAAAGGAGATCATCGAAAGTAACCCAAACAAACCTCTAATTGTGATGGAGATGGAGAATGGAGCATCTGCAAAGGTAACTCTCTCTATACTTCAACTGAATTGAGTTATTGTCTGCAGACAGTGTAAGTCTTAATGATTTGTCTGTGTGTCCACAGGCTCTGAATGAGTCTCTGAAGCTGCTGAAGACAAATTCACCACAGACTGCTGCTATGCTTTTTGCTGTGGATAATGATGCGGAGAAAATTATCTGCTTGTGCCAAGTGCCTCAGGTAAATCTGTTAGAGAGGTCCTCATTCTGTAAGACAGCTGAGGGCTCTCTTAAAATATTTAACCAGATCTACTTTAAAACACAAGATTTTATTGATGTGAAAAAAAATAATACTTTGAATCTGCAAGGGCACATCCAATTGAACAAAAGTAAAGACTTTTGCATACGTAATTGCTGTTCTTTTGACCTATAAATTCATTAAGGAATCCTTAAAAAAAGAGATCAGTTTACACAAAAAATATTAAGCTGCATAATGGTTTTCAATATTGATAAGAAATGTTTCTTCAGCACAAAACCAGCAAATAACAATGATACTGAAGGATCACGTGACACTCAAGTCTTTGTCAGTACAGGAATACAATCTTAAAATATATTCAAATGGAAAACATATATTTTTTTACAATTGTAATATTTTACAATGTTTCTCTGTTACTGTATGTATATATATATATATATATATATATATATATATATATATATATATATATATATATATATATATATATATATATATAAGATCAAATACAAGCAGCCTAGATGAGCATAAGGGGGCTTCTTTCAAAAAAAAAAATTTAACGTTAACTGAATACACATTACTATTATTAAGTTCAGTGCAATCAGAGTAATAACTCGCCTTTCCTCTGAAAAACTTTGCTATACAGCTTCCAGAACTAAAATGTTTCCGATTGCATATTTTGGTTGTTTCATATTTAATGATGGTTAAATTCTTATTTTGACTTGCATGGTACTAGTACAATAATGCATATGTAAAGTATCAGTTTTAAATTCACCAATGTATGTGCTCTGGTTGTATTCCCAGGATGTTGCTAACCGAGGCCTGAAAGCCAGTGAGTGGGTTCAGGAAGTGTGCCCTCTGTTGGACGGAAAAGGAGGTGGTAAAGACATGTCTGCCCAGGCCACGGGTAGAAACACACACTGCATACAGGAGGCTCTACAGCTGGCCAATGAGTTTGCCCGCCTCAAACTGGGTGAAAATTAAGGAAAGAGAGAGATAGCATTGTAGGCGAAAGTTATCTGGATGAAGTCCTTAGTTTGGTCTTAACCTTCCTCCTGTCCTTCTTCTAGCACTGCTTGCTGAATTTTCAAACTGGACATACCAGGGCAGAAAATGTAAAAACTGTACAGAAATGTAATTTGTCAATTATGAATGGGAAGGGAAATGTACAGTGCCTGCTCTTGGTAAATTTGGGCATTGCAGATGCAGATGACAAACCGTCCTGACTCTCTGATGCAAAGCACATGGGCTGTGCATGCTTTCTGATTGGATTATTATATGTAGATTCACAGTTAAATGTTCTGCTAGATATAAAAAACCCTCATGCTTATTATCATTATGAGCATATAAAGAGGAAGAAAATTATTGTCATCATGCTATTTGAAGGTGTCTTTTTATCCTAAAAATTTCCATTACATTTGTAGAATTGTTGGTCTGTCTTTTGGTCTGGAAAATTCATGTCAACACTGTTAACCCTTAACTAGCTCTTCTAGCATCTGCTTTGGGGAAATGAGCCATTAATCACCACCTGTCACATGAAATGTATCACTTGTTAATGGTAATAAAAAATGGTTTCAAATGCATAAATTACTTTTCATTGTTGTGTGTATATTTGATCGTGTATAATTGTTAACCGAATACACTATCTAGTGATTTTTGTCAGCTATAACTACAGGAATCAAATTCAAGATAACTAGAGATCCATAACTGTCATAGTACTATTACATTCTTGCTTACAGGTGCTCAACCATGTGAACGTATTTTAAATCACTATAACATTTTTATTATATGATACATATGAACTCTTAAACCTTTTCATTTAAAACAATATGCTTGTTGCAATTTCTATATATGGCTGCGCCAGACTTTCAGACATATGCTCCAGTCACAAACACGTAATTATAACTTTACATAATGACAAGATGACAAAAAGGATGGAAATAAGAGCTACAATGAGTCATTGCTTAATCAACTTAAAGTTGAGCTAACTTGTAAAATTTTGATTATCAGGATGGAAAGTTTTAAACCGGTTTCACAAAACCTTACAGAATGCAACATGCTTATGCTGTTGGATGGAAAGTGATATTCATGGCATTGAACTTTTTAAACCTTTTGTAATGCCTCTGTTTCCACAGAAACTGCAAATTACGTAAACCATAGTAGGAAAAAAATTATCCATTTGTTCACATACTGATTAAAGAACATGAACGTTACTTTCATATAATCATAAATTTAACACTGAAG
Source organism: Carassius carassius (assembly GCF_963082965.1). Lineage (NCBI taxonomy): Eukaryota > Metazoa > Chordata > Actinopteri > Cypriniformes > Cyprinidae > Carassius > Carassius carassius. Next base: position 22,615,457 of record NC_081777.1, read on the forward strand.
TTGTAATAATAATGTACTGCAACAAATAAAGCAGCTCTGACGAGCAAAATTGTTTACTTGTTTACTAATGTGCTTGGACACAAAGAACCAAACCATTTTTAAACAGGTTTATTTCTTACAGTAGCATAAAGATAAAAACAGTCCAGAATTACACAAAGACTGAGGTTGTGAAAGGAAAGAGAACACTGGCCAATAGTCACTATATCAACACTAATGAGAAGTTAATGAGAGCAAACACAGTGTCACAGCAAGGATATGTACAGTCTCTGCTGAAGAGGCTTCCTTCATGAAGAATTCAATGAAGAGGATTCAACATTGAATGTTGAAAGTGGAGTCTAAATACTGTAGCCTCATTTTTAACTTCATGTTGTTGTCATTTTATTGTATTTTATTAATTATTTCTTCAAATGGAATAGAGGGATCTACCTTAAAGCCTTTCAAAAGGGTCAAGAAAACAAGATGAAATTGCATCATTCACTCAACAAATCTATCCTGGAGGCACAATCATGTGTATGGTTGTGGAAAAAGCAGCAAAGAAAAATTTTTAGTCTTAACAGGCTCTGTAATATTAATGTCATTACTTTACAGCCTTCAACTCTGCATCCTATAATCCTACAAACAATTCAAGAACAGATGATACAAAGATGATACAAAGTCCTAAAAAAAAAAAAAAGCTCTCTCAATGTGACAATACGGATCCACAAAGACACACAATTTAGTGCTGAGAACATTTGCAAGGAGAGCATAAAGAAAACAAGCCAATTTGGAATATATCTAGTCATGCAATTTGGCCACAGAACATTTCAAATGGAGAGAACAGAGAAGGTGGACATAATGTAGTCTTTCATAAACTGTTTTGAGTAGATTTGCCTGAATATCTCTCAGCAGGCTACGATCCTCCTGTGGCACGAAAACAAGAAGAGAAACATCCCTCCTCGCCAACTAGTACCATGTAGGATTAATGAATACTGTTAAGACTAATACAAGAACATCACAGGCCAACTTTATTTTCCTTAATCCATATTTTCTGAGGAATACATAAACATCGAACAACAAAAACAAAAGGATTAGTAATGGAATAAAACTCTTTGGTGACCAACTGCACATCTCAATATTCTACCTATGAGAGGGCAGCCATCCTATGTATCTATGATATTAGAATTTCACTGTGAAACGCCCAATAATAATCCCTCAGAATAGGCTTAAATATAATAAAGCCACTGCAGCATTTTGCATTTAATATTCACCAGGTATAGAACCGTCAAAAGATATTTATGCTTCATTGGCAATGTATAAAAGCACTCGTGTGCCACAGGTCAGGATTTTCTAAGGGCTCGGGAGACTTTTCAGAAGTGACAGTGAATGCAGGTAGGTAGCTCTTAAAATCAAGAGGGGAGAAAGTTTTCAGATGAGAGCTTTTCCCACCCTGATCCCGAAGGCACGGCGCTCAGCTTAGCTCAAACAGACAAGAGGATGAGGTGGTGGAGCACAGGAGAAGCCACGAATCATGTGTGGGTGGAGGACAGCTGGTGGGTAGACAATCTATGCCCTATTTTAGAGCCCAGATTTGTGTGTCAATAAATGCTCTGTAAGAAGTCTAAAGGAATAATAGCACATTTTTATGCATCTTATAATGAGGTTAGCTGTGCTCTGGAGAGAGGATATTTCCAGAAGCGAGGACAAGGCACGCAAGCATGTAACGTGTGTGAATTTACACACTGAAATATGTCTACATTTTGAAAAAGAACTACTGCACATGAAACACATTGACTTGGCCGAAGCAGAAATCTACGGACATAGTGATGGGAAAAATCTGAGATTGGAAGAAAATACATATTTCAGTTGTCACAATTCTTGTGTTTGAACGCAAGTTTCTCAGGGGAACGTAAGATAATTGAAATATAATTTCTGTTCCCAGAGAAACTTTGCATTCGCTTTCAAAACTTGCACATTTTCCAGAAGAACTTTAAACACATAAACGACTCAAAAGTTTTGCAAGCTAACACAACGTTTCTTGGGGGAAGGCAAACAATTTGCAACCTATCGCAACCTAGTTTCTCAGAGAAAACACGAAACATTTACAAAACAACATAAAAGCACTAAAATATAATATAATAATATATTATAATAAAATATAAAATAAAATAATGTTTGTTTTTTTGCTTGCTTCATTCACAAACCACTTAGAAATTTTGCAAGCTAATGCAAAATTCTTTAGGGGAACAAATATTTTGCAAGCTAGCGCAAAGTTTCTTGGGGGAACGCAAATATTTTGCTAAGTAACGCAATGTTTCTTATGGGAACACAAATATTTTGCTAAGTAACGCAATGTTTCTTAGGGGAACACAAATATTTTGCTAAGTAACGCAATGTTTCTTAGGGGAACACAAATATTTTGCTAAGTAACGCAACATTTCTTGGTGGAATGCAAATAATTTTCAAAGTAAAGAAATGTTTCTTTGGGGAACACAAATATTTTGTCAAAAAATGCAACATTTCTCTGGGGAATGCAAATATTTTACAAGGTACCGCAAAGTTTCTCAGCAAACAATTTGCTAGCTAGCACAATGTTTCTTTGGGGAATGCAAAAATTTGTAAGAGAACGCAAAAGCATTGAAATGTAATTTTACTCATATCTCATATACGTTCCCCATCACTTTAGGGGCTCCGTAGAAAGCTCTTGTCGTTCAAGCGGATCTTTCTACTTATCCTTTGTATGGTCTACAACATTTATAATGTGATAAATTATGCAAGGACAACTATACAAATTTGACAATAAATATAAAAAAAACACCTATTGTTGATGGTAAATGACTGAACAGCAGCAAAGAAGTGTCTACATGACTTCAATAAAACGCTTATCAATGAATTCCTCCAGAACTTCAAGATCTGTCTGTCAGCTAGTCATAAATTGTATCGCAATACATCAGGCTTCATAAATGAAAGCTTATATTCGGTTTCTCGCAATGGAATACTTTTTTTTCTGTCGTATTCCATTATATAACACTATTACATTAAATTTAGTAATGTGCTGAAGATCAACAATGAAGCTCTACCACTGTTCACAGTGAATCTCTAGAACAATCACCACACCTTTAGTAGCGTTGGTTTCTAAACATACTCCACATGTACTTAATATATTGCTCATATGTGTTCATATTGGACTGCGTCAGTGGTTTTAGCTCCTGGTGTCGACTATCGGTCCATCCTTTCCAGACCAGAGGAATGATCAGTACTCAGACATAATTAGCAAAAAACGAACGAACCAAAAAAACAAGGTCTTTCAGACTGCTGTGCGCACACAGTGATCACAAACTGTTAGCATGAACATTTCAAACACGAACAACAAAACATAAAATATCTCATAGGACTACAGCTTGGTTTAACAGCACAAACTTTGAAGTCCACTTAGCCACATGCACCTGGTGATGTGAGGAGTCTAACTGCAGTGCTAGAACGCTAGTGAAACAACCTGCCACTATCCAAGCTTTTAGTTAAAGGGAAAGCTCACCCAAAAACTAAAATTGTGTGATTTACTCAACTTCCTTTCATTCCAAACCTGTATTTTTATTCTGTCAAGATAATGTAGCAAAAACTACTTTGGACCCCACTGACCTCATTGACATAAACAGTTCAAACATTCTTCAAAATATCTTTTTGCAGAAGACAATAAATCATACAGGTTTGGAATGACATGAGGCAGAGTAAATGATGACAATTGTAATTTTTTAAGGTCAACTATCTCTTTAACGAATCAACAGAGAACTACTAGAGTACTATGATACACTATGGTGATTGTTGGTCTCACTCATCTACCTGGCCTCGGCATGAGATAAGAGTTCCCGCATCATCACTATTCGACGAAAAGCATAAATATAAGCCAAATCCATTCCCAGAACATATACCTAACATGCTGTTTAGTGGTGAGATATTAGTGATCCTTGCCAAGTCACGTTCCTTGTCCTAGTTGAGGTAGGCTTGCAAGGAAAAGCACATTAGTTCATTTAGTACTAGTGTCTCCTCTCAAAACCACCACATCGTGAGGGATGCTGCCCAAAATCCTGTCCACTCGGGACAGCATAGAATTGTAATAAGATCATGAAAAATTACTTCTTGATCACGTTTAACAGGCACACTAAGTGTGTCAAGTGGATAATGGGTGGTTTTGTTTATGGTAGTCCATCAGTTGGTCCATTTCTTTGCTCCTGGTGCCCAGATTCACTTTCCAGGAAAGACAGAGATCTTGCCAACTTTGGCCAGCTTGTCAATGATCTGGGCCTCATAGTCTGCATCATGGACACCTGTTTTGCGAAACTCTCCAGAATAGCGGTTCTGTTCCCAATAGTGGTGCCAGTTTCCCCTGCTGTCCGCCCCAAAACCAAATACATTCACCTATAGAGACAGACACACAAATGTAGTCACTGCCAGAGCTTTGAAATGTAAATATTTAAAATTAGTTTATATGTATGTATGTATATATATATATGTATATATATATACTGTATATATATATATATATATATATATATATATATATATATATATATATATATATATATTTATATATATATATATATATATATATATATATATATATATATATATATATATATATATATATATATATATATATATATATATATATATATACACATATTCTTTATATATTATTTATAATATAAATTTAAGTAAAGACTTTTACGTTTTTATGAAAGATTTCTATTTCTAATGAAAGATTCCATTAATCAGATAGTCCTGTAGAAAAATGTATCACCATTTCCACAAAAAAAATATTAAGCAGCAGAATCGTTTTGAACTGTTTCTTGAGCAACAAATGAGCATATTAAAATGATTTCTGAAGGATCAAGTATTAACTGCTGAAAATTCATCTGTGCCACTGCCATCACAGGAAAAAATGACTTATTACAACAGAAAACTGCTATATAATATAATATTCTAAATATTCATTTCAAGAAAAAAAAAATTGGAACATGAATTCACAACGTTGTGTATGAATTATATGCATTATTATATACCCTAAAATCTTACCTCATCACATACGTGTAGAGTGAAGAACAGCACAAGCATGCCAGTGGAGGGATAGCGGCCATGATGACGTGTCCAGCGGTCATGGATGTATTTAAAGAAAGCTGGGTTGAAGATCTGGACCTACAAGACATTATTTGATACGTATGCAGATTTATAGCAGGACAGAGAAAACAAAGACTGAATGTGAGATTAATAGTGTTCTATTGTTCAGGATCTAAAGAGTGTCTTAATTCAGAAAGTATAAATCTGTGCGAGATAGGATGGGAATTTATTACCTTGTCTTTATCCACACGCAGAAACTGCTTCACTGGAGCATAAGTGCTGAGAGAGAGAGCGATATGGAAAGAAAAAGTTATAAGTCTTCCAACTTCTGGCATCTCTTCATCTTTTCATACAAAAAAAAACAGTGAGCAGAACAGCTGCTAACTTTCAGGTGTTTTTCAGTGAAGTAGAGAATGTTGTTGATGAAGTGCTGTGATGTGTGTGATTTGAATGATGCATTTCGGAGTACAGAACACTGCAGTGTGTTCACAGACAGAATATATGAATGTCTCATTGGCCACACTGCAGCTACTACAGCTACGACTCAAAATTCAAGTACTGACAACCAAAATTTCATTAAAGTCACATAGTGACTTCAGGATTTCCAATTCTTTTGGTTTAAACGTGATTGTGGTTAAAAATAAATAATTTAAAAGAAGAAACAGTTTTATTTAAAATAAATTAAAATTATAAAATTTAAAATTATACTAAATTATACTAATTATAACTATAAATCAAAATTCAAGATTCTGACGACCAGATTAAACGCACACAGTTTTGTTAAACTCACACTTTATCTGAACTGAACAACAAATTTACTGATAGGATGTCACAGTCTATTTTTTTAGAGCGACAGAAAATGATAGACTGTGGTTTAAAAAAATATGAAAATTAGAACAGAGAAAAAACATTTAAAATAAAAATAACAATTAAAAAAAAATATTCAGGATTTCGACAATCAAATTTTCATTAAATCTAGTGTTTGAAAACTGAACTGAACAATTAATGTATTCCTTTACAGACAGAATTAAGTTAATTTACAAAGATTTGGGGTTAAATAATAAAATAAGAACAATTAAATACAATTAAATACAATTTATATAAAAACATGAAATAAAAGAGTGCAGCCATCTAGATTTTTTCCACTAAAATGTTGTGTGTGTGTCATTGTTCTCACAAGCGGATCTGGCCGGTGGAGAGGGCACTGGTGATCCACAACAGGTCGAGAGTCTTGAAGGGCACCAGCACAAAGCTAACGTTGGCCGCCAGGTTTTTGGCACTCTCTGGGTACATGAAGTGGTGTGTGGTACGGCTGCCGGCATCCTCTTCGTACCCTACAGTGGGAGCCAGGTTCATCCTGGAACACAGAGATCCAATTGAATTAGACCGTGAAAACACTCCCTCACTTTCGCTCAAACAAGCCCTATTACTTTGGCATGTCATTATTTTCCCCATGATGGAGTAAAGTGAACAAACAGAAAGTGCATACAGATTGACAGCAAAAGCGCCTAAAAAAGCAGCCAGCAAGAAACATTGCCATTCATTGTAATTATACAGAAAATAATAACCAGGGAATTATTCAAAATTCTCCTTTGTGTTCCGCAGAAAAACATCTTAAGGTTTTGGAATGATATGAAGATAAATAAAAGATCATTTTTGTTTTTGGAGAGCTATTCCTTTAAGAGCGACTGACTGCAAGTGACAAGCAAGACGATGGAAAGAGGGTGTGGATTAGACAGGAACGCAGACAGGGTCGGTGTCTATTCAAGAGACACGTCTGTTTTCCCAATGGATGCCAGAGCTTCCATTTCACAGCTCATGTCCTCTCGAACAAAATGCTCTGATTAGAAAAAAAAACCTGCCTCCCTCATTCAATCTGTATTCTACATGTACTCACTCAAATTCAGAGAACTACCTTACATCACCAGGGTTTTGCAACACATAGAATCTCAAGCTTGTATTCAGGCAGCAGGATTTAAAAAGCTTTAGATGTCCTAGAGATTTTAATGCAAAACAACAAATGTACATATCTGTCTCTCTCGCTTTCTTTATCTTCTTAAGACTCGAAGCCAGTGAGATGTTTAACCAATCAAATCTCAAGCGTCTTCTTATATCACCACTCTAATAAACAAAAGGCCAGAGAGCAAGGCTTAAACTGGAAACCACAATACTCATTTACAGTGCAAGAAGGGTTTTTTATTCCTATGTTTATTAGTAGTACAGTTGGTGCTTAGCACTGATTTTTTAAAAATAAACTCCAATTTATATATATATATATATATATATATATATATATATATATATATATATATATATATATATATATATATATTTCTCACAAAACAACCTCACACCAGTATGTAATACAGAAATATATACAACACAAGGCAGTGGGTATAGTACAAAGATGCTTACTGATTTAAGGTGATATAATGTTTACTTATTGTAATAACAATCGTTTTAGCTTATGGCTAAAACTTATATGAGCCAATAAACAGCAACAGCAAACTCATTTGACAGGCAGAAAGCTCAAACCATCTCTTAAACTATGTCAAAATGAGAGCAGACAGCAGTTAAACAAATAAAGAGACGAGGAGACAGCTGCTGTGGGGCAGAAGAAAGCGATGGATACGGAGGAAGATGGGATTAATTTAAGATTTCCGAGCTGAATCAATAAAGACTCGACTGAAATAGCTCCTCAATTTATACCTCCATCTCTTTCAGCCGCTCCGTCTCCCAGATATCTACTAAACATACGCTGTTCTTCAATGTCTCCCCCAGGCCATTATTTTACTCTTTTCTTTAAGCAGCAATACACACATTCTGCCCTTTTCCATGTTCATTCAACTGAAACCGCAATTGCAAATGTCAATCCACCCTATCTGACTGTGATCAGTGGTCCAGAAAACAGAGCTATTATTGCACACTAAAACTAAGACAAATACTGCTGATTTAAAAACATTTTCAAAAGCAAAATAAAACTACGAATATGGATAAATGTGGCTCTTATTAAAGTCTTCCTGTTTTGGAAGAATAAGCTGTTCTGTTGGTTGCTCAACTGATTCCTTAAAATGTGAAGTATGTATTTTTTTCAGTGTTAAATTACTTCTTATAATAAATCTCCTATAGCAGCTAGTAGTCTATTTCTATGATTATGCTCCCTAAAAAATGTAAACACTCTGGATATGTGCTTACACTATAATTTGTTATTAATCCAACCAGTTTGGGACAGGGCTATCCAATTGTTCAAACAATGGAAGATGATTATGGAAGTGTTGCTTTAATTCTAATAATTAAAAATTGCCCACAACATAAAAACTAAACTGAAAAACACTGCAGAAAAAAAACAAACAACCTAAAACTACAAGTTAGTTGTGGCAAATACTAAATAATAGTGTTCAATTAAAAATAACTTATTACTTATAACTGAAAATACACAACTATCGTAACCGAGCTAGAAAAACTCATTTGGAATTCCAGGGCACCAATTTTCTTACTGAATTTCAAAACAAGACCAAACCTTTTTCATAATTACTGATACGCAATTTTCTTTCCCTACTTATTTTCGTGGTGGCATTTCAAGCTCACCTCATGATGAAGTCATGGCCATCGATCACCGAACCATAACCTGCCCCACGGAGGTTTCCCGAATTCCCCACCACGGCACAGCGCAGACAGCGGGCAGGGTCCCACGAACCGTACGGGGAACGGCCTGGAATGACCTGGAACAGCCTCTGTAGAACTTGCTGGATGTTGTGGGGTTTGAATTGAGGCTGCAACATCTGTACAAGGCCCAGAGGGAAGAGAATGAAAGAAAGAAACTAACATAAGGTTGGGTAGTTATCTTTTAACTTCAAACCATCTGCACACCTGCCTGTGCACACATGCATACTAAAATAAACATCCAGGCAGCCAATTAGCCGCTGAAGCCCTCTGCTGTGATGAGTAGAAAAAAAGATCCAACAAAAACACGTTCGGAAAACCAAGACCAGACTTAAAATCTTTCCTTTTGTATTTTTTTATCCATGACATGGCTTCCTTCCAACCAAGCCCCTTCTCCATCTTTCCATGTTTTCTTTCCCTCCTTTCCTCTCCTCATGGTCCCTGCTGTCAATAATTGGCAGAGTTTACCAGGTTTCCACTGGACCTAATAATTCTTGGCAGATGTTCTCTGGGTTCAGATGCCAGCCACCGAATTTACTCTAACAAGAGCCATTGTGTTTAATACAAGATCCTGTCATCAACAGAAAGTTATGCACTATCATTCAAAGGTTTAGGATCAGAAATAGTTTTTTAATGTTTAGATTTCTATACATTTATTCAACAAGGGCGCTTTAAACTGATCACAAGACAATCACATTGTTAAAAAAAATTGTTTTTCAAATAAATGCTGCAAATTCTTTAAACTTTTAATTCATCAGGCAATCCTTCATTTGTGGTTTTTATAAAAATATTTAGAAACAACTATATAATGAAGGATCATGTGGTACTAATGTCTGGAATAATGGCTGCTGGAAATTCAGTTTTGCCTTTACAGGAATAAATAACATTTTGAAATAGAAACAAATTTTTATTAATTGTAATAATATTTCAACATTTGTGGTTTTTAATGAATTTTTGATCAAATAAACAGCTTTTTTTTTTTTTAACAAAACAAAAAACGTATCAACCCCTCTTCAATTTGATTTGACCTTGTTACAGCCCACGGGATGCAGAATTGGAATTTTAATAAAAGGAAGAGTAATTTAATTCATTGCAATTCAAAAATTCCACACAGATAAATTCTGTCAGTCCAACAGAAATTTCATAACAAAACAAATTACATAATTAGTTTTAAGTATTTATGCCCATTATACTCTGAAATTAATGTCAAATGAGTAAAACATTGCCAAAACAATTACTTTCATTTTTGTTTTTCTTTCTGACTTTTTTGGACCACTAATCAAGAATCTTAGCAATTGTCTAGAACACCCCATTATTCTAACAGCACCACTTACATTTTCTTCAGAAAATGTACAATTTAGTAGTTTCCATAAGTGCAAGCATGTTTCCAACCTTCATTCTAAAATCTTTCTGCTTCTTTTGCTTACGCACTCCAGCAGCCTCCCTGCTTTTAATTCACTCTGAGCAAGTATTAGAGACTTAAACTTTTCGGCTGACACACTTTTTTTTTCTGACATTACTCATGTTCTTTTTAATAAAAATGGCCTCTTTGCTCCCTGACGCTTAAACATGATGCATAAGCACAATTGCAGATTGCTAACCTCTCTCATTTAAAGGAGAGAAGCACAGCAAAATTAAGTCTCTTTTAATTAAGGATGGTGCGGGCACGCAACAGTTTTGCAGCCATTTCATTTTGTTTTTCAATTTAGTTAATGCATGAGGTTGAAAGCATGTCACAAAATCGAAGTCTAACCACATCAACTCAAAGGGTTTCTAAATCTAAAAGCAGCAGATAGTAACCATAAGATCACTTACCACCCACCAGTAGTACACGTCTGAAGGCAGTTGGATGTTGTCCCGAATCCACACGGGCGAGATGTCTGGGTCATAGTTCTCGTCGAACCAGTCAGAAACGCCTGGGTCACCCACGCACTGAGAGCAGGCACATGTCTTCTGCTGGGAGCTCTCAGCCGGGACGACCCGGTGGGAACCGGCGTAGCTGGGCACTAGCTTAACCCTGTGTGACTCTTCCCATCCCGGGGGTTCCAAGTAAGGCAAGCCGACTCCTCCTTTCAGCGAGAAGGAGAAGAAGAGCGATGTGAGGAACAGGAGGGCCAGGGATCCCAAGACCACGCAGAAGCGAAGGGAGCATCTCATGCCCCCACGTTCTCCTGCCGCCGCAGGTCCGACTCCAGCAGGCACCCAGGGTCTCAGCTCACCCGCCCTCTGAGTCCGTGCCCATGCAGCCCAACCCCATCCCAAACTGAAGCGTCCCTCTCGCTGCGGAGGCACAGACGGCATGCGTCCGCCCCACTGCCATGAACCAGCCCCTGCCACCGTGCCCAACCTGGTCTCAGTTCTACTCGGTGTACTGAGTGGCACAGGCTTTAAACCCAAAAGTGTATGAATCTCACAAAACTGTGCGTCTGTGTACTGCCACTGCTGAGCTCCAGTCTGTCAGTCTTCTCTTTCAATGTGTCACCGCTGTCGTAAAGCCTTTTACCGCTCTTTATTTTCTTTATAGCTCTCTTCCCCCTACACCATGGGATCTCCTCCAGCTCTCTCTTTCACGCTTTTGAACTGTCTATACTGCCATGGTTCAAACACACACCAGTCTTTCGCCTCTAAAAATCAGTCTGCTTGTAGGCGTGTGTGTGATCGGCTCTATTCTCCTTGCAGTGACAGTTGGAGGAATAGCCCCCTCTGTGGTTTTGACATCTCAGTGCCAGACAAGCTAGACTGTCACCCGTGTCTGTTTCATTACATTCCTCTATGAGTCCACGTTTGTCACTGTGATCCAGTTTGTCCACGGCCGTACGCTCCGTCTAGCGAGCCACCTTGTTGAACTTCACAGCAAGAGGTGGAAATAGGTGGAGTTTTCTCACGGTCTTGTAATGAAGCTCTTTTGCAGACATCTTGAATAGCTTTACATTCTACAACACTCTTCAAACTCTTTCATTCTCATTCATTTAGTGGTAGTTGCGTATCCTGTGAGTTACTTTGAATGTGGAGACATGCCACTGCATTTGTCCCTTGGTCTTTATGGTATCTTCAATGAAATAAGCTTGAAGATTCAAATATGAGGAACCTGTGGTTTCTCTTCCTAACTGCGTGGTTTGAACATTCCAGTCTAGATAAGCACTTTAGGATATTCTGCCATCATGGTTTGATCATTTGAGCACTTTAACTCTCTCCAGGTCTGTGGATAATAAAAATGAACCAAATAAAAATAAGAAGAAAGACAGCAACAAAGATGATTGAAAGAATCTAGCGACTCGAGCACAAAAAGGGATTTGAGCGGCAAGGAGATGGATTAAAGAAAAAGGCGAACAAAAACAGCATCCGATTTTCTTCTAACACTGCATCGGTCTAGCAGCTAGTGGAGTACATGACCAGCCGAGTGCATGTGAACGTGTTGTGTCGCAGGGCTCGCTTGCCAATTTCACGATGACAGCTCTTAACAGAATTGGTGAGGTGGAGAACTCCGATTTCAACAAGGCAGTGTGCCCTGACCTGCTGTTGTCCTGTAATCTCCAAATCTATAATCTCTAGGATGCTGCTGCTGGCCAACCTGTGTGAGCTGTCTTCCTAACTTGCCAGTTTACTGCCAGTGAAAACCCATCAGTCTGAGAGAGTGCTGTGCATTAGAATGGTAGTGGAATCCAGCTGCTGGTGTTTACAGCTGCTCTTCTTGATTCAGTACGACCTTCCAAACAACAGGGAAATAGACAAGTGTGGAATTAAGTACTGGATAACATTTCATTTTTTATTCATAAGGTATTTTTTCCCCACTTTTTTTGTATGCACAAATTCTAAGACAGATTTTCATATTCAAATTTTCAGAGAAATGGCAAAAAGCAGGTAATATTGGAATGCATAATTAAAAACAAATATTTCACAGGGCTTCATGTGAAACTGTGTTTTGCTCCAGATATTTTTTCCATGTTTAATACAAATTGCACCAATGACTTGTACACAGAAAACTCATGCAAAGTATTTTTTAAAAGGTTTAATTTAGGTTTAATTTACTGTTACACAACTGGCTACTACAGAGGAGACCTAAAGTCTAAAATACACTGAAATAATTTTGAAAAACATTACATAAAGAAAAAATGTGACATTATATAAAATTCTAAATTATAAGGCTTTGCATCAAAAATCAAACAAACTAAATTCTGACACTGACCATATGAACTCATTTGTACAAAAGAGTCAATTTCAACATTCCCATTGAAGAACAGGTTTAGATCAAGAGCTTTTGTCATTAAAGCAAAAGCAAAAACAAAGTAGCGGAATTTAGAATTAAAGAAATTCTGCCATTCTCAACTCCTGTTCATTTTTCAATCCAACTTTTATCCTAATAACATGATTTGCAAATAAACAATATTAAACCAAACTAGAAAAGAATAAATAGATGCATTTTCACTAGCAGACTCAGACTTTTGGATGCCACAATAGGTATAGTGTATGAGAAACAAAATAAAAGAAAGAAAAGCTGCATTATAAGCATGTAAACATCACTAGCTTCTGCTCATTTACTAGTCAGTTATTTTCTGCTTGTAATATTTGCAATACTTGCTAAATATTTATAGTTTCTCCCTCCAACTCTTTTCCCCATTCCATATCTGAAAAATCAGCGAAGATGTTGAAAATGAAAAGCCGTTCTCTGACTTTTTACATTCGTCATCTTCTCTGATATGTCCCTCACACACATTTTGTGAAGGCACCATTGTTAAAGTGTTTCTATCTTTGGGTCTCTGTTGTGACCCCTGATTTCCGTTGAACATTCTCTGTAGAGCATCTGCTGAGCTGAATATATGTGGAGCACAGACACCAGTTCAGGCACCTTAGAAGAACATTAACTTGACAGCTTTCACAAAATAACACCAACTGATTTGTTCATGCTTGCATATTTTAATTAACAGATTGATTTGGATGCATGTTTAAAAGAAATACTCAAAAGGGTATAGGTCTGACAGTAATGTACAAAGCCTATCTGTCTGTTGCCAACAGTTCAATCACGGGCTTAGAAGAGGTTATCGACATATCAAACAAACAGGTGGCTCGCGCTGCTTTCACTGTGGCCACAGATTAAATCACGCGATTGTGATTGCATGCGTGGGTGGGCCGCTCGAGATCACATAATGCTCTCCCCTGCCATTCCAATTAGAAAAATGAATTTCAGATTTCATTTTCACTTTGATTGAGACGTTCTCTTCTTTAAACTCGTTACTTCTTTTTAGACGCCCACAGTTTTGATGAGAGAAACCGTTAAAGAGGCTGCAGGCACAGCTCAATGGTGTTTATTTCTGTAGACTGTTACATCCTTCACGCTGCTGACTGATTATCTTACCTGTAGTGACGTAACGCTACGGGAGCGAGCCGAGGTTTGACGTTCTCAAAGGCGTGACGCGTCCACGTTTCCACATTTATGAGCTCTGATCATCTTTTCGATCTCGATCTTTTTGTTTATGTATAAATGTGACCCTGTATGATGCGCCGTGTAGGATTTAAATCAAACTTCGCTTATCAATACATACATTAAACGTGCATATTCACCTATAAATTACACATAGGCCTATGCATAGGCTACTACTGGATGGTCAAAAATACATATATAAAATACACGTGAACACTAATATGAAATCGATACCAATATAATGTTAGCAATGTATGCATACACACTTGTGAATAACTTGCGTATATAAACTTGAAGCGTGCATAGGCCTACACCTACAGACACTCGCATATACACTTGATCCGTGCAGGGGCGGACTGGCCATCGGGAGCACCGGGACATTTCCCGGTGGCCTGACGGTCATTCTGGCCTGCCGGCTGCCGCTGCGCAGTCGATCAGGCTGACGTGCAATAGGCTGGTATCAGTGATGCGCGGGTCAATGTATTAATAACCCGCACCCGACCGACGTTTTCAACTAAACCGTCCGCAACTCGGACCGCAAAAAAAAATAAAAATAATAATGTACCCGACCCGCATTTTTAAAAAGCATTAAATGTTCATCGTAGCGTCATATGAACGTAGGCAAAATTAATTAGGCAAAAAAAAACAATATAGGCCTACTATTATAATTTTGTCAAGAATTATAAAAAAAATCGTCAGTAAGCTCATAATTTGTACTAAAATAGTCTAGTCTGGCTATGTCTATTTGTATGTTTCGGCAAGGTCAGCAGACTACGTTTACATGCTGTTAAAATTTGGGTTATGGTCGGGTTAAGGTCACTATTCGGGTTTCTGAAACATTCGGGATAACCCGTTTACATGCGTGAGCAGAGAGAGTTACTCCTGTATGCATGGAATGTGTAATCAGTCGCCAATCCCGATGTAAACGGCGACGCACGGTTAGCGTCTGGATGTACGGACAACAAGACGCAATATGCGTCATTTTTCTTCCTGTATCCCAAGACAACAACAACAACAGCAGCAGCAGGTGGATAATGAATAGTTTGGGGCAGATAGCGATAGTCTTGTTGGCGCTTTGGCGCTGGTACTGATCCACCAGCAGCACTTGACACTACTGTGCCTCTATACTGCACGCGGGGTTTTTTATGCGCCGTCTCTACTCAAAAGACCAAGATTCCTTGCGAATGGAACATGCGCAGAACACACATTTTGATGGGGATATGCCGAAACGCGTTTACGAGACCAAATATTCGGGTTAGAAAAGGGGTACCCCAGGTCAGTGAAGTTGGGCTCAGGTGTTTGTGCTGCGGGATGTGTTTCCCATACATTTATTTATTTTTGGAGACTCGCCACAATTTTAAAGCTGATCGATTTTCAAAAAGGCTTCGTTGAATAAACATGAGTAATGTACTGCACGTTTAATAATAATAATTCCTTACATTAATATGTTTAAATATCAAAACGAGGCACAGGTGTTTTTATATCGCTGTATTTCTGAAGGAAGACTTGCGTGTTATATGCCTGATAAAGCAGCGTGTGAGCGTACCAGCTCTGCAGTGTTTACAGCTGTTACTGGGGAAACCTCTATTTCTCGCCCTTTATGTCTATGCTTTAAAACATCTCCTGCTGGCAAAGAATGAATTTGCATTTTCATTAAGTCCGCCTGATCCACGCGGCAAACATATTTTGTTTGTTTATCAAAAAATATCTACTCTAGAGGGACTGTGCTCTTGTTATTGAGTTGTTACTATTTGGAAGTCTACCGGAAGTTAAGTTAGGTCCACAAAAGCGCGCATGCAAAGTAACGTTTGTTTATGTTGTTGCCGTTGAAACCGTATATAGCCTATATTTCTGAAATCTGAGGCACACGCTGAGTTTAGTTCACACACAATGCAAGTGATCGTGCTGGCGCCTTATTACGCTGTCTGCTATATATTTGCTTCTTATTTATTAAATATACGGGCAACTGATTGATAAAACATTGATCAAAATTAAGATACAATTTATACAAAACGAAAATCTTTTAAAAATAGTTTTCTATAAAAAACTTAATGAAGTCGTCAAAATCATGTTTTACCAAAAACAGCGATGTTGCTCCCCATGCAGTCTTCTTTGCCGTCTCCATCTCTACGTGCAGACTGAGCTCGTGCGTCATCATCTTCATGCCAGTTATTCAGCCAATAAAGTGTAGCCCTATGTATTTCAAAAATGTGTCTAGTACTATAGAAATTTTATTTCAAAGGACCCGACCGACCACGACCCGACTATCATTAAAAATGTTTTTGGATGACTCGTAACCGCGGGCAGCTGCGGGTGACCGCAGGCACCCGCTCATTTTGGATCAACCCGCGCATCACTGGCTGGTATGCAACTGCGAATTAATTGACGGACTTATGAATCTACGAATCAGACGATCGCGGAGCGAAAATGACACCACCACATTACCAAACATCAGCGAAGCACTGCCTAAATCCAGAAGCAGGCTTTATCTTAGAAAATCGCGCAAAAAATGGAGCCGTAAACGCAAAGGAGGAGCAGAGAGGGAACGTATAAAAATGAGAAAAGCCCTGACCACAGACGCAGCAAGTTGCTGCAGAATCCCAGCCATGTTCGCCAGTAAGGGTCGGTCAGAATTACATTTATATTTAGGCTACTAGGGATGGGACGGTTCACTGAAAAAACCGAACCGTTCAGTTTAGCACACATGGTTCGGCACGCGCTGGGACCGCTGTTCAACTTAAATATGACATAGCATCTGTAATATGGTTTACTATAAATAACACGTAAAACAAACATGGTTCAGTTAATATATGTTTCTGCTGATGGAAGCGCATTCTGGATTCCCAGGCATTACAACAGCGATAAAAAAACAAACAAACAAAAAAAACCCTGCAAATCATTCACTCTTGTTCAATATTAATACACTGTATCAGTGCATTCTTTTAAAGTGACAGTCTTTATATTAATCGAACAGCAACAACAAAGAAATCACTCACTGCTCTTGATTAAAAAGCTTTTTTAACTTTTATAAAGAATCATCTTTAATTTATAGTCCAAAATGCAATGCTGTTTTACATTTGATTACTTTATTTAATTTCTGCACCTAAAAACTAATGCAAGACCTACCTAAAAAAGCCTTTTTACATAAACATAGCACATACAACGGTATTGAAACTGACTCTAAAACCGTACAACAAACCGAACTGTAAAAAAGTTGAACTGTTCCACCCTAATATTTACATAATCATTTGGCAGACGGATGATTTCATTCAAAGCGACGTACAATAGATAAAATATATTTAAAAAAAAAAAAAATATATATATATATATATATATATATATATATATATATATATATATATATATATATTTACATAATTACAAATGTATATAATTATTGATGTTTTAAAAGAGCATCTTAATGACAAACTAGCACACTGTTTTACATATGGGGATACAGTATTTTTTGTGCCAAAATTGACCAGAAATTGATTTTCCATTTCTAGCCTACAATATGTAGCCTAGTGTACAATGCTTATTTATTTTGAAGGTGACGAAGGAAGCAACAATAGTGCTACAAGTGCTCCTTCTGTTGAACAAGAGAGGGTGGACAGTTCAGCTTTTGAGTCAGAGCAGGAACCCTCAGCTAAAGTTTAAGCTATAAGCAAAACTAAACATGCTGGCTATACTCTTAGAATAATATGTGCTTTTATGATTATATATAAGGTCATCAGTAGTAGGACTGTGATCATTGGGACATACAACTGATGGCTGCATAATTAATATAGATTATTGAAAGTGCTTATTTCATATTGCAGAGAAACTCAATGTGCAGAGTGAGAGAGAGGGGGATTCAGGGAAAGATGATAAACACAGTGAATGCCTTGATACTTCTTGATACTTCATTTGATTATTTTGCAGGTCCACAGTCTAAGGATTTTGATTTATTTTTTAAATATCACCCAATTCAAACAACTGAAAGAGCCAAAGAGTTTATCAGTCTGGTGGACACATGAATTGGGTGGTGGTGACTGCAGCAACAGAAGAGGCCTGGGGTGGAGTCAAATTCCCGGCCTGATTTACTGTCCCAGTCCGCCACTGGATCCGTGCATATTTTAAACACTCGCACATACATATAAACTCACTTCATACAAACACACCTGCACACTCGCACATGCATATAAACGTGATCTGTGCATACACATCCATAAAACACTCGCGCATACATAAAAAATAACATTTACTAACGTAGTTCAGATGAGAAAAACATATGCATTATTTACACACACACACACACACACACACACACATATATATATATATATATGCAAGTGATTTCATATGTGGATGTGCGTGAATTTTCAGTGTAAACGGAAGGCATTTCAGTGTAAAAGGAAGTCGTTTAAGCGTGAACAGAAGTAACCACATTTGCAATCATGGACAGAGATCTGTGTCATTCCTAATAGTTTTCTCAATCATTCAAAAAAATAATAACTATTTAATAACAAAGCGAAACCTGAATGTTTTTTAATACACACATGGAATATAAAGATTCTTAATCTCTCTATTTTTTTGCCCCATAATGATACATTTAGCAGATAAAATGTACTATATAGTTATAAAAAGGTTGTAAAATGTCTTTATACACTTTGTTTTTGTCTTTTATCATATACTGCATTGTGGTGCAATTTGAGATGAATTATCCACGGACCATGCTATCACCAGAATATCCACCAACATGATCTTTTTTCCTAAACCCTTTATCCACGAAACATTATTGATAAGGTTGTGCTTGATTTGACTAACTTTTTTTTTATTTGCATATGATGTTTAACTATTACACTGATAAAGATCCACCATCCACCATCCCCTGCATCAGATAAAAAACCAAAGGTTAATTCTGAGAAGGTTTCTCCATGTATGTATGCAATAGTGGCTCATATATAACAGGCAGAAGTGCAAGTATCAAACTCTGCTGATTTGTAACATATACATTAATTACAAACAAACAGCTTCTCCACATGAACTGTAGGCTCTCGTGCACTTCCATGTGACACCTTTTTTTAAGGAGAAAAAAAGTTAAATAGTTGTTACCGCATACAAGTCTTTATACATAGTTATTTATTCTCAATGACACCAAATATCTCAGACACTGAACATTTCAGAACACGGGCGAGTTCATGGACCATGATATCACACTCGCCAGCAGCAGTAAGGTAACTGGCAGTTTGATCTAAAAAAGGTGAGAATTTCACAATTTCAAGCTATATATGAGCCACTATTGCATACATACATGGAGAAACATTCTCAGAATTAACCTTTGGTTTTTTATCTGATGCAGGGGATGGTGGATGGTGGATCTTTATCAGTGTAATGGTTAAACTTCATATGCAAAAAAAAAAAAAAAACGTTTACTATTTGATACAAATATTGTATTATTAACCATTTTTGAAGTTTTACTACATTCTGTTCCTGAAATCCACATTTTTGAAATCAAGATAATCAAAGGTAATCAAATCAAGCACAACCTTATAAATAATGTTTCGTGGATAAAGGGTTTAGTAAAAAAGATCATGTTGGTGGATATTCTGGTGATAGCATGGTCCGTGGATAATTCATCTCAAAGTGCACCACAATGCAGATTAAAGACAAAAACAAAGTGTATAAAGACATTTTACAACCTTTTTATAACTATATAGTACATTTTATCTACTAAATGTATCATTTTGGGGCAAAAAAAATGTAAATAAAAAAAATAGAGAGATTAAGAATCGTTATATTCCAATTCATGTGTGTATTAAAAAACATTCAGCTTTCGCTTTATAAATTTTTTTTTTTTGAATGATTGAGCAAACGATTAGGAATAACACAGATCTCTGTCCATGATTGCAAATGCGGTTACTTCCGTTCACGCTTAAACGACTTCCGTTTACACTGAAAATTCACACACATCCACATATGAAATCAATTGCATATATACTATATATATATATATATATATATATATATATATATATATATATACATATATATATATATATATATATATATGTGTGTGTGTGTGTGTGTGTGTGTACACAAATAATGCATGTTTTTCTCATCTGAACTGTATACCTTAGTAAATGTTTTTTTTTTATGTATGCGCGAGTGTTTTATGGATGCGTATGCACGCATCGAGTTTATATGTACTGTATATGTGAGTAATTTATATGTGTATATGCACGTGTTTTATGTATGTATTGATAAGCGAAGTTTGATTGAAATCCTACATGGCGCCTCATAACTCTGGGCCACAAAACCAGTCATAAGATGTATACATCTAAAAGCTAAATAATTAAGCTTCTACTTATGTATGGTACAACTTTGAATAAATACTTTGAATGGATTCTGAGGGTGCCAATAAATAAATAAATAAATAAATTCGAAATATTGAGGAAATCGCCTTTAAAGTAGTTAATAAAACTTACTCAGTGAGTGGATTATATATAAACTACAGTGTTGAATTATTCAACAACATCTGATTTTTTATCTTTTTAAATGGTAAGTATATCACAAAATGACAAACAATTACAGTAGTCCTGGGCCTATATGGTTTGTCAATATTATGAGGATATAGGGTCCATATGGCTTCGTCATAGCACTGTGGGAAGGATACTTTAGAAATATAACAGGTTATAGATTACACTTTTAACCCTAATTCAAATTTAATAAGTAGTGTAACTATTTCAATTACTTTATTAAAAGAAATGTAACTGATTACATTTGATAACTTTGGTAAATTTGTAATATTTTAAGATGTTAACCATGCAAACATTTAAACCAGACATGGGTTAACCTTACAGTTTTAAACACTGATTACTGTCAGACTTTCAAAATAATTTATTACTTGAATTAAGATAATTTAGGTTAGCACCTCTTTTTACTTTGAGATTTTGAGGTTAAATAAGTATAAAATCATAACAATAAACAGTTTAATAGTTAGCAAATATACTGTTTTTGAAATCAAATATTTGCATAGCTATGACAGAAAACCAGCATTTAACAATTATCTGTTCATATATAGTTTCTGATGAAAATAAAGCATAAACAAACCCAAACAGAAAGTTACTGAATAAGCATGGGTGCTATTTCATGTTCTTAATTCCTGAAACATTGGTGTCTCATATTTTAAAGCAGTCACTGCAAATTATTAAAGAAGTCAATTAAATCTATATGTGGGTGTGTGTGAAAAAATTCAGATGTAACCTCCTTTGTAATCATAAAAAATTTCATAAGTAACTGTAGTTTAATAACACCTTTTTTTGTCAGTAACTGTTAGCTACTGATTACAATTAAATTATTTAATTCTGTTACATGTAATTACTCCCCAATACTGCCTCATAGTGAACTATAACTTGTAAACTTTTGTGTTTAGTAAAACAAATGATTTAGCTGGATTTTTATTTACACTTTCACATTTCACATTTTTATTAATTGTTCTGTATACAGGCTTCAACATTCATGTAACTGAACTGATTGTCATGTGTTATTTTTGTTTACATAAATTTGTGCTACATCAATGAATCTTGAGAGCCACCTTTTTAAAGTAAAAATATTAAAAGAGTGTTGTTTACAACGGAATAGCATATAAGTGTGATGCACTTATATACCACTGTCTAAAGAAAACTATGGAAGTCAGCACACCATATATATATAGGCTATAAAATCTCATATGAAAGGCAAAATCCTCTTAAAGCTGAATTATGCTCCCCGTCTATTCAATTCATTCTTCATTTTCTCACCAAGCATCACATCCTCCTACCCCATCCAATATCTCAAAATGACAGTCTTCTCATTTATAAAGCCATCAGCACACAGTTGGTAGACTTATAACAAGCAGCAGGCAACTGAGATATGTAACCATTATTATTCGCTTTTGGTCAACACATCTAAACATGACTGTTGTGCTCAAAAAATTACTACAATTCTTGACTCCATGCATATACAAACACATGCTTGCAATACATTCTCTAGGACAAATTCAGACGATAACACTGCCATCAATTTCTTAATGTCTTCCTTCTTCAGCCATACACAGGTATCGAACACAAAAACATCCACTGACCTTATAGCTTACTCTTTATTTGCTTCTCTCTTTTGTTGTTCGGTCACTTTTAGTGGGTCTTGACCAATGTGCCTGCTCAGCAAGGGTGAGCCGAACACTGTAGAGTGGGTGTCTGAGTTGCCTTGGCAACGAAACCTCACAGCTGGCTGCAATGGAAATGTAATTGAAAGAGAAGAGCAGGCATTCACATACTGGGTGGGCTTGCATTCTCTCCGACTCACTGCTAGACAGGTTGTTCTTACATATTTAACAGTCGACGGCTCCAGTTTTGTGCTGTCTATGATCAGATTGGAAGCAGGGAGGGAAACCGATGCCTGTCCAGTGACTCTAGGGTTAATGTACTCAAAAATAATGCACTCTCTCCCCGGCTGAGGATTAATCTAATCATAAAATTGTAATTTTCAACTGCTTGGCCCTAAGGCTTAATCTAATTTCATGTTTAATGGATTAAACCCTTTTAAAGCTGGATACATTATTGCTTGTTAGGCCTCCCTGGGGAAAAAAGTATGATTATCGTGTCTTGTGTTTTTTTCATTTAAAAAGTAGACCAAAATTATGATTTAGCTATTTATATCGTCATTTTCTTCCAATGTAATCTGGTGTCCACAGAATGTGTTTTCCATGCTCGTTCAATGATTCTTAGTTCAGTCGACAGTCTTAAGTAGCACGGGTATATTTGTAGCAATAGGCAAAAATACATTTTATGGGTCAAAATTATAAATTTTTCTTTTATGCCAAAAATCATTAGGATCTTAAGTAAAGATTGTCCTATCCTAAAAATACATCAATGGATATTAACTATATGGCTCTGCGTTATCATCCGAGAAGAATTATTGTTCCTGCCACCAAAGACAGATTCAGAAATTCTGCTCTGTGTACACATCAACACATTTTAACTAGATGAAATGACTAGCAACATGGACACTATTTTCTCTAATACATTAGAAGCTGTTGCCCCTATCAAATTGAATAATTGAAAAAGGTTAGAGAAAAACATATTGTGCCATGGTACAACAGTGAAACCCATTCTCTCAAGAAAGAAACTCTTAATCTTGAGTGCAAATGGAGAAAAACTAACTTGGAAGTTTTTGGAATTGGATGGAAAAACAGCATGTCCAGCTATAGACAGGCTCTAAAAGCTGCCAGGGCAAAGCATATCCACAAACTCATAGAAAATAACCAAAACAATAGATTACAAAACTATTTGGGTATTCAAGGGCAGGCTTTAAGATGGTTTAGATCTTACCTGTCCGATTGCTACCACATTGTCTATTTAAACAAGGAGTCATCTCCATTATCACCAGTAAAATATGGCGTGCCGCAAGGATCTGTCCTAGGTCTTCTGCTATTTTCAATATGCATGTTACCCCTTGGTAATATTATCAGAAAATACGGAATTAGTTTCCATTATTATGCTGATGATACTCAACTATATATCTCAACAAGAAGATTGGATGACCAATAATTTTCTCCTATAAAATTTAAAAAAGACAGAGATATTACTTATCAGACCATTGCATTACAATTTGTAATTTGTAATTTTGATTACAAATTAGACAGATGTATAGCTACTTCCTCTTATATTAGACAGCAACTTGTCTTTTGAAAATCGTATTTCCCATGTTACAAATACAGCATTCTCACGTTTAAGAAACACTGTGAAAAGCTACGAAACGTTACCTTTTTCTGATTCAGAAGATAGTTCATGCATCATAGTTCATGACCTCTAGATTGGAGTATTGTAACTCACTGCTAGGGGGTTGTCCTGCATCTTCAATAAACAAGCTACAGGTAGTCCAAAATGCAGCGGCTAGAGTCCTTACCAGGTCAAGAAAATATTACCCAAATTTTACAGTCTCTGCACTGGCTACCTATTAAGTTCTGTATCAGTTACAAAATATTATTACTTACCTTCAAGACCCTTAATGGTTTATCTCCTGCGTACCTAACTAGCCTTCTACCACGCTACAATCCATCACGCTCCCTAAGGTCGCAAAACAAGGGATTTTGGTAGTACCTAGGATAGCAAAATCCACTAAAGGAGGGAGAGCTTTTTCGCATTTGACTCCCAAACTCTGGAATAGCCTTCCTGATAATGTTTGGGGTTTAGACACATTCTCTCTGCTTAAATCTAGATTAAAGATACATCTCTTTGGCCAAGCTTTCAAATAATGCATCTCATAATCTTATTCTGCATATCTGATCAAATGCACATTATTATTCCTTAGCCTGGGTTGAACAAATCATTCGTGCTTGGTTGAAACAGCAGCTATGCTAATTAAGTCTCTATTTTTTTCTGCCAGACATCCTGTGGTAACTAGGAATTACAAAAGCTTCAGTCGGGATCAAGCCCTTACAAAGACATGAGATGACTGAACACCTGAGAAGAGATGATGCAAACTCCTCAGAGGACCTCAGATGATGCCAAACCTGAAACAACATAAACTACCAAATTTTGCTACAAGTTTGATTGCAACATATAAACATTTCTGTTTATAGTGTTCATCGTCTGTTTTATTACGTCATTATCATAATCTTACCATACATTTCTGCCATATGTACATCAATTTGAAATTTGAAGTCACCACTGACAAGCTACTACTAAATACTTTATATTGTAGAAAGTTAATTTCCTGTAAAGCTGCTTTGCAACAATTTTTATAATGAAAACCGCTATACAAATAAACCAGAATTGAACTGAATTGAACAGAATCCATGGAAAGCTTATTTATTTAGCTCTCAGATGATGTTTCAAAAAATTGACCCTTATGACATTTTGTAATTGCATTTAATTTCTGAGAATGTGGCCTGATAATAAATAGTCCATCACTCTGACCTCCTTTAATGCTTCTGTACGTCATTGTGACGAGTGGGGCGGGGCCGAGAGACGTGGGAACAGAGCGAGGCCGGTGGAGTGATTGGAGATGAGCGACACCTGCTCGACCCACCGGTCTCGAGTCCCACGGAGGAGATGGAAGGATATAAAACTGGAGCGACGACAGTGAAGGACGAGAGAGGACCAGGCCTGGGCTTTTAGTTGTATTTGCTTTTTATTTGTGCGCGTCAGTCATCCGTGAGGGGCTGACGCGCTGTTTTATGTTTATTTTGAGCATTAAAGTTTCATTTTGATTGTCCGCCGGTTCCCGCCGCCTTCTTCCCATTGTTATGAAGTTTTTATCGTTACAGTCATCAATCATTCTTCAGATTTATTCTCTAAGAATTTATTTTTCAGATAAATAATCCCAAACTGAGCTCACAATACAGAACTTGATTTGAAATGTGTTTTATGGCTACTACAGTTTGTACATCACAAAAACGTCTCATAAATTTATCTGAGTTACATTAATCACAAGAAAATATAACCTTTCACTCCACTTGAGCTTCAAGCCTCAAACTTAAATGACGGAAAATGAAATGAGAGATGCCTTCCTCTCTAATCAAATTCAAGTTTCAAATTCATTTTATGTATAGCCTTCAGCTTCAATCGTGTTTATTTCCCATTCTGCCTCTCATGAAATACTGGCTATCTCATTTTTATTTCATTTTATTTTATTTCAGTTTTGTCTTATTTTATACCCTCTCAATGGAAAATTTATTTAGCCTTGTTCACCTAACATGAAAGTAAATCTAGATATAACCTTAGGTGTTATCTTGACTCATCCAAACAAGTTTCTGCCTGATTAACTTAATTTAACAATTATCTTGGGCACAGATAAAAATGCATCTAAAAACATTTCTGACCATATTTATAACAATCTAACATGAAAACATTTAATGCCATCTGATTTGACAGTTGCAAACACTTTCTTTTAATTCTGAGAATGTATTTCATATCCATGCTAATTGGGACACTGCCCTGAGGAGCCACTGGATCAGTTAACAGCATACAGCTAAGCAATCCATACCCTTGAATTGTATTTGTGCCCAAAGGCAATGAGTCGCTTTCTCCTGGAGCAACTTTTGACCCTTCATCATGCTTTTCTTGACAAACCAGATCCACAGGGAATGCCACCAGTCATGTCCTTCATGTCCAAGAGAAGCTGATCTATTATGAGCAACCATGATAAGCCAGAGATACATCTCTCTACAATGCTGAAGAAAAAAACCCTTGTGGATCTCAAAGGACTGGAAATCAGTAGGTCACGATCTTAGAATATAAATCAAAACCAAAATCATCTCAAGTAAGCAGCAATCACATCACGCAGAACAAGGAGTTCAAAACGCTTGTATAGGAGAAAGACAGGAGAATTCTGTCTATAACAGCAGCGATGGATAGTACAGTCACAATGTCTTATTTTGGCATAAACTGCCTCACCAGAAATCTGTGTTTGTTTGCCGTGGGAGCTCTTAACAGCTGCAGCTGCCCAAGTGTCTGACTCAGCACCCCAATCTCTGCTTCAGGCTCTAAAAGCCAGTGTGTGTGTATGTGTGTAAGGTCCTCTTCAGGAACATCGACTTTGATTTCTGGCATCAGCGCAGGTGAAGCAAGTGACCTATCAACATTGCAAATATTGGCTGCTGGAAAATAATCTATCAAATATGCATCAAAAATGTTTGCTTATGAAGAAGATTTTAGTTTCTTCTTCTTCTAAATATATATATTACTATTTTTAGGAAAACTAATTTAAAAGTGATATTTTCTAATTATTAGCAAATGTCAAAATGACAGTTATCATCCTGCACATTATGTTGTGATGTTTTAATTCATTTGTAGCATTTTAAAATGGTTTATTTCTTTTACATCTAATATATTTTTAATAGTGATTTAGAAATAATTATCATCTGTATTTGCCATCATTTTAATATGGTACAGCACTTTTTCTTTCTTTCTGTATTTGAAGTGATTTAAACTATGAACTTTTAAAGACGAAATTTGAAGTATTCCTTAAAAGGTGACTAATTAATACAATATGTGGACCTCAGTTGCCCACTCCTCACTGACCTTGTCTCTGTTGCACAGGTTTGATGCCTTGCATCTCCTTGCTGTGTCCCTGTAGCATATTCATGAATTATCCATGCATCTGTTGCTGTACTGTACCTCTATCTATAATATCTCTTTCTATTTGGCAAGCACAGAAAAAGATGTGCTTTCAGCCTGCTGAGGTCATTTTCCTTATCCTACCTCTCTATTCTCTCAATCATTCTTTCTGTGCCGTCTTCATTTAATGTTGTTTTTCATCACTTTCTCTGTGTGACAAAGTATTTCTTCTCCTGTTCTCAGAAATGTCTCTCTCTCCCTCACTCATCCAGCCAGCAGAGATCCTCTGAGGCCACCTAAACTGGGGCTAGATGCCAAGGTCTGTCGCAGAGCCCATCGATTGAGAAGAAAACCAGGGGCAACGCTGGCTCCAGATCACCACATTACTGGCACACTTAACCCTTTCTTCACCAACTCACTGAAATGTTGCTCACACTATATCCGGACGTCATGAAAGTGCTGCAATGACAGACTGAAAGGTTGTATGTCGTCTATTATACCTTTCCGAAATCTATCAACTTCCAAAAATAGAAGAAACCCTAGAGCTATTTTTTTTTTACATTTAATTTGGATTATCTAACAATAAAAGTAAATGAGGTAAGCTACAGATGTGTGCGCTTGCTCAAAGTCAAACTGCAATAATCTAATCAATCTAATGTGTTTAACCTTCATGTTGTGTTTCAGTCATTCTTTTTCCCAAAAATGAAATGGTAGTTAATGTATCACTTTGGAGTAAATACCCATAACCTTTCTCACAGAGGGTATAAAAACTTTTTAAAAACATTTCCTGGGCAAAAAAGATCAGCCTAAAAAAAATAGCTTATAAATGTCTTGTTATTCTATATTATTACTAAATACTGGATGCAATCTTCTTATTGACTTGTTTTCTTTTAATTAGCACAGTTTTTGAGGGAACATTGCCAAAATGATCAACAAATTGTGCTTTTGTCACTCAAAAACTGAGTTACATAAGCTCAGATCAATGAGGCTAAGACTAATTAGTTCCAATAAGAAATACCAAACCTGTACTCATTGAAATAAAAGAAGCTGACAAAAAGATTGGACCCAAGACTTGGTGATAATATAGAGAAATGAAAAATTGACAAGCAATTTTTAAAGGCCAATCATTTCGGACAGGGAATGGCAAATTTGGATTTTTAGCACAGCACAAAGGTTAAACAGTGAGAGCTGAGAGTGTCATGTTTCCTTCCTGTCGAGTCTGAACTCAAAATGATATTTTGGGACTGCTCCTGTTTGTAAAAACCATTAAATTTTCAGTGATCGGATATGATGAGCATCTGAAAGAAAAGTCTTCCATCTGTTTGGGTTTGGGAGCAGGTCTCTTAGGGAAAGAGAAACCCAGAGAACTCATGCATGCACACACACACGCACACACACACGCACACACACACACACACACACATAAGAATACAAATCTACAGACAAAATAAGTGTGTTCAGCAGCAGGTGCCCTTTCTGTTATTTTCTGTACAATCCAAATGTAACTGTAAATGCTGAGTTGGGTTATTTAGGTTGATAGAAGTGAATTTCATGTAACCCTGCTGTCAAAGCTCTGTGAATTAACCAATTTAAATCCCTGATCGAAAAAGGTTTCCCATAGAGTAACCTGTTTAAAAGCTCTCATATGTGACTCTTTGACAGCGTGCTCGCTCTGTACGCAGTGTTAACCTAGTTAAGGCCAAGTCAGCAGGACTTCTGCTGGCTCCTGAAATTCCCCCGGTACTATGTTAGCCTAGTTACAGAAGATGATGAACATCTGTCACATAGAGCAGTCAACAAGAAAAGTTTACAGTCTATCTCAATATGCAACGATCTTTTCTGTATCCTCTCTTTTACACCTGAGTGACATTTATAGTTCAAACTGTAATTTCAACTCAAGGACATGCATGTTTAAGAAACACATCAGGTGATTAAAATATTCAGTGCAACGATTTATTCATTATATGGTTTCAGCAGGGAGTCGCTCTGCATAATGTCGCAGCAGATATAAGAAGAAATAGATAGTCCTCCATTATGCTTTGGGAAAAATTACACTGGACGTCTAACTGCTCATATTAAACTCAATTTGAGCTTGGCCATTTGCTCTGTTGTGGTCCGATAACCACAGAGACCTGCAGTGATTTATTTGGATTGCATGTGTCTATGTCAATGTAAAATAAATAAAATGTTTTTGGGGGGGTCATCGGAGTATGTTTTACAAGTAAATACTACTTCAGTCTTTATACTTAATTTAAAATTGTTTAGGTTTAATTCAATGTTTTACTTGCCATTTCCTGTAATTTACAAGCAGTGAAAACTGTTTTAAAGTACATTTTTTTTAAGTGAAATTTCTTCATATAATAAAGAGCTCTATCACCAGAGTCCTGAAATTAGTCCAAACAGCAACTGTCCTCTCAAATTCAGTCACTGAAAAGAGACCAATTAGCAAAGGACAAACTGAATGTCAAGACAGAATCAGAAATTAATTAGAAGTGTTGCAGCAGAAGCTGTTTACAGTAAGATATTATGTGATATAGTAGTCAAATCACCACAAAATGGCCTCAGCGTTAACAGAAAACCACTTACAATGATTATTATTTATTTTTTGTTTCACATATATATATAACAGAATAGAATTCAGATACTTGTAAATAAACTAAACTGTAATTAAACCTTAAACAGTTAGGATATATTTGAGTATTACTTGGATCATATTGCATTATTAGTATATGATAATTAATATTTTTAAATAGGTGCAGCTTATTCAATATGGCCAGAAGTTTTACATATGATAAAAAACCACACACATTTAATCTTATATCTAGCTTAATAACCCTTAATAACTATAACTTTACCTGTCGTAAATGATCGTAACAGTCGTAACTATGTAGTTCTTTGGTGAATGGAAAATGCTTGTCTTTTAAAACCTATGAAATCTATGAAAATCTTTAAAGCTCATGGTTTATTAATGCACAAGTGATGTTTAAATTCCAGTACACTCATGTTAAATATGTTAAGTTACAATGATTCTACACAGTCTTTAAAATAGGAAAGAAATCCTTCACTTGTGGCATAAGCTTCCCTGATAAAAGGAAAATAGTATGGGTTAATAGATCTTTAATACATTTTTGTTGTCTTTCTGGTCAAATCCTGCTTATTTGGTTTCACTTTATTGAGTTAACATCCACATCTTTGGAGTTGAGCTGTGTCTGCTTTAAATAAACTGCATAAGGATGAGACAAAAGACTTGATTAGGTCACCCCATCACATCAACCCCGAGAAAATCCTTTACTACCCCTCTTTCTTTCCTGTATCTAAGCAACGCTGGCAGATCAGTAAGGGTGGGTTCAGAGTGGAATGAGACCCTCACATAAATGAGATTGGTTCGGACACAAAGGCGCAAGCCACGGGTCCCTCTTGAGTGCATCTATGCATGATGCGGGTCAGGGACCACTCTAGCTACACAATCTGGGACTATCTACTTTAAAAATAAAAAAGGAGGGGTGAGACATTAATGGACTGAAAACCACATAAGCATTGACCACAACAGGTTATATTTCAAACAATGGACACAGATGACAAATTCTTTGAAGCTCATGCTTTTCTTACCTTGCAATGCCTCTTACGAGGCATAACCCTTCATCACGGTGTATTCTTAAAGCTGGGGCAGTTTTTGGATGTAAAGACACGCACTTCACCTCTTCTCTGGAATGTAAATTTCTGCAGACTGTTGTAGATGTTGCACTAAATGAACAGCATTCAGCTTCCATATGATTATTCACATCAATTCTCCGCCGGTGGTCGTTTCCAGCGTCCACGTCGTATTCTAATGCAAATGTGCACTACTAGGATTGTATCCTACTGTCCGTTATTTTATCGTCTCTAAGCCCTTGGATAATGTGCAACAATGTAATTCTCACAATGCTGCCAGCAGTCCGTGTGTGTTGCCCCCCCCCCTCCTTCAACAAGACATCCTCACCCCATATTCTCCAATCGCGTTTAGAGTCTACTGGGATGTGTAGTTCTTTAAATGATTTATCGCTTAAATGCGAACCGTTATTTTATTTGTTAATTTATTTGAGCGACTAACCCAATATTTTTTCTTATGCATTTATATACGCAACAACAGAAAAGTGTTGTGAATTGGTGTCAGGAGTTGCGCGGGAGTCCGGCGCCTTTTTAAACTACATTTCCCATGATGCATTCGGAACAGATGGTATTCACAGCGGGTCGCTAAAAAGTGCTGTGATTGAGGATGCCCGGAGAATACCTATTAATTCCAACTGCTCACAAAGTATAAGATATATATTTTTTTATCTCTTTATAAATGTATTCTATATATGTTTTTCTGTTTATTCATATATGTTGTTTAACGTAATCACTGTTCTGAAAAAAAAAAAAAAGTTGTTGTACAACCAACAGACGCATAAATTACTGTTTATAATATTGAGATATTAAACGTATACATTTCAGGCTGTTGTTCTCCCTTATGTACAGTTTATTTACGTGGCATTCTACATGGAAGGAATTCTTATTGTGCATTCCAGACAAGTCTCAGTTGATGCAATGCTGTCGCCTTGTGGACATTCTTCTACATGCTACTTGCGATAGAGCCACGATATGTGTAAACTTTCGAGCTTCAAACACACTTTTTTAAAATCACTTTATTTGTTCGTAAATTACAGACAAAATTTAGATAGCATGTGATTAGATCTGCAATCGTTGTTTCTTTTAAATCACTTTATTTGTTCGTAAATTACAGACAAAATTAGATAGCATGTGATTAGATCTGTAGTCGTTGTTTCTTTTAGACTTGTTGCTGAAGCATCCTCAGAGACATTGTAAAATAAATTTTACAGCTGGGAAACGTAAATTAGGAAGGAACTTTATTGGCACGATTGGCAAAGCATCAATGAAAGCAATATAATAAATAAATACATACATAATATTTAATTAAAAAATAAGATGACGCATTGCAAGTAGTAATAAAAATAACATTACTAATCTAAAGAAAAATATACAAACTAAAACAATAAATACAAAGCACTATTAATTACTAAAAAATATTAACAAAAATAAAATAAACATTCAACTAAAAAACATTAATATACATTCTGAAAAAACATTAATATACACTGTAAAATCTACTTAAACATATTTAAACTGTAAAAGTGTAGTTGAGATATTTAAATCTCTTGCAAATTCAAACTAAAAATAATGGTAGTCATATAAATGAAGTCATCGTTTTAAACTGTAATGGAAAAAATGAAACATTTTGTCATACGGTATGTGGTTCTTTTCTGGGATTTCCGTAACCAGTGCACAAGAGTCTTTTCGAAAGAATGTGCTACCATTTTAAAGACCATAATATACCATAAATATACAATATTATTACACCGAATTCGTAAAAAAAAATCATAGTTAGATCATTATATGTGACCTCCTTCAGACTAAAAAGCTTTCATAATTGTTCGACCACGTTGTTTAACTTCTCTTTTTGTTTAATTTAAAGTCTTTTGTCAATATAAGTTAGATTTTTTTTGTGTAGTAACAGTAACTATGATACTTTGGCCAAAAAAAGAAAGAAAAAAATATATATATTTTTTTAATCTTCCATTTTTAAATGTATGTTCCTTTTAAAAATCACTCAGAAAATGCCATCAATTTCACAAGTTTTACCTCAGTCAAACTTAACAGTTAAAATTGGATAAAATAATATTCCATAAAAATAAAAAATAAGTGAATATGAAAAAACACAAATGTCGTTTTTATAGCACGTTTCTACCATTTCTGTTTTTTTTTAGGTCGATCTTTTCGCTCAGGCATGTATTAGGACACTGCTGATGCGCGCCACAGAACCGGGAGGCCCTCTCTGTTGTTCCAGCGCCGTTTGAAATAACGAGCGAACAGGCCAATGAACAATAAACATTTCTCATCTGAATGACATCTACAACATCTTGGTTGCTAATTCGGTAAATAGTTTTCATACATTTCGCAAACAACCCGTATTTCTTTATTATTCTAAAATTAGTTTTCAGAAATTATAGTAACAACTTTTATTTTGACTATAAAGTTTGTTAGCCTACCGGCTAAAGATGAATTGACCACTGGATTAACGCTTGCAAACTCAAGCGCCGTTTGCTGCAGCTTATGTGCAGATGTTGCGTTACATAATGTAAAGTTACAAGAACAGTTATTTAGCGAAATGTTTTTTCCCCATGCATGTTGTAACTCGAAGAACGATCCAAAGTGAAACAAAAAAAGAGTTCAGTTTGTCCTACATACATTTGATTCGCCATAGAGTTACTAATAAAAATACAAAATGAGTAACGTTACCCTAAACTTTGTGTTTGAAGTCAAAACATTTTTTTGTTGAAGTTAACATAAGACCATATGTTTAACGTGTTTGTATCTATGCGGAGTTTTATGTGTAATGTTTCTGTGCTAATTCAATGAAATGAACACAAGTTTTTGCCTTAAGTCGTTATGCTGTCCTCCCCTTTAACTTTGATGCTTATACTATCTCTGTGTGACTTGCTTGTAGGTGCTGGTTAAGCTCTTTGTCCTGAGCCTGAAGGTCCAGTTACTGCAGCCATTTTTCTGTACAACCTGACCCTGCAGTGGGCAACGGGCATCTCCCATGCCATCCATGGCAACTTCTCAGGTATATCACAGAACAACACTTCCTGGATAGTTTCTTAAATGCAGCGTATTTTAACTGTCTTTGTAAGGGTAACTGCAAGAATAGTGTTGCATTTTATTTTGAAGCATTGCGAATGATGTTTAAATATCTGTTCCTTTTTTACTAGGAACTAAGCAGCAGGAGATTGTTGTTTCCCGTGGGAAAATTCTGGAACTGCTGCGTCCTGATGACAACACAGGGAAGGTCCACACGCTGCTTACTATGGAGGTGTTTGGCATCATCCGATCCCTCATGGCTTTCAGGTTGACGGGTGGAACTAAAGGTTAGTAACTTGGTTCAAGTTTTTGATTTGCTTAGATCATATGTATCAAGATTGATTGATTGATTGATTGATTCATTCTTATGGATCTCTCACCTTGTAATAGACTACGTTGTGGTTGGAAGTGACTCTGGCCGAATTGTGATCTTGGAGTACCATCCTTCCAAAAACATGTTTGAAAAGATACACCAGGAGACATTTGGCAAGATCGGCTGCAGACGTATCGTGCCAGGGCAGTTCCTCGCTAATTTGCTCGTTAACGAAGGCGATAATTTTTTTTTCAGTTTAACGTATTCAAAATATTTAACGTAGGGGCGGGGATGGCCACCCACTCACAACTGCTGCTTCCGTCACTTTTATTCAGTCGCAGAATGACTGAACAGCAGAAACAGTCCTGTGCTCAAAGGCGCCGGTGCGCGCTTCCTTTGTGCGTATCCTTTCATATCAAACTGTGAAATAAACTATGTGCAAGCAGTGTCGTGGTCAGTTAATTCATGGAATTACCAAAAAAGGTGATTAAAGCTGACTTAAACTGAGCATGCGTGTGATATATTTTATGTATATTATATACAGGATATATTTATATGTATGCTTATGTCTATAAAATCAGCCCAGCACTGTCTCACTCATCTAACACATCCTATTTAACTCATCAGTTCATGTTTAATTTGAGCACTTCTGATAGTGAACGCCGCCTGCAAAACACTAAAATAAATATCAAAGAAATAATGCAGTTAAACAAGAAAGTAGCCTAGATAAGAAAGTTAAATACTCCCTGTCTAACGGACACGAGCGACGCAGCGCGACAAAATATAGGTTCTGACACAGAGTTCAAATGTCCTGTATAGACACTAGACAGACTAAAACTGTTGCAACGCAGTTGTGTTGCGTCCGGTTTACTTTTCCACCGCCAAGCAAGCTCAGTAACTCCTCATCTGCATGCGCTTTATTTGAAATAGGAATCGTTGCCATATTTCTTGTTACCATCTTTTATTTATTGCTGTCTCGTTTGTATTTGGCCAGTTTGGAGAAAGCCTCACCAAACCTGACCAGCCAGAGTTTGCAATCACGAGAACTTGTGCAAACGCTGATGGGTGACATGAATGCAGATGACTCCAGATCAGTGATGTGGTATTTGCTTTCCCAACAAGATCCATCGCCCAACACTAAATTAATTTGCTGAATGCATAAACTGTATTTTCTTGCGCTCAAATCTGCCAATCTAAAGGAAACGCTGTTTGAGGTAATTTGTTAATTACCATAGACTTAGAATTTTCAACTATTACAGTTATTACACATAGGGCTGTCGCGGTTAAGAAATTTCCCCTGCGGTTATTATAGGTGGCTCAATAGCGCGATATGTGGTATTACCGCCGGTTTTTTTTTTTTTTTACATAATTTATCCTGATTTTGCTGCATACAAAGCTCTATCGTTGAGTTATGTAGCATATATTGTTGCTTTTTTAACTGACAGAGAGAGACGTTTTGAAACATTTTTGTTTATTGTTAAATGCCAAACAGCAACAAGAACATGCGTTTTCCAATACATTTTTTTTTAAGAAATCAAAGAGTTTTAACATGTATTAAACGTATTTGCGCGCGACTTTGGACAGCAGCGGAAATCTAGACTGATTATCGCGGCACTGGCCCACCAGGACAGTGGATTCGCGCTGGAGTCGATGCACTCCTCAAGCAGATAGCGTGTGTGAGCTCGTTATCTGCTCACGCTCTCTTGGGTATGGGCAGGGGCGTAGCACCAAATTTTGGGCCCTGGGTACAAACCATCTTGCTGGGCCCCCAATACCATAGTGATACCAATAGGTAAGGTATTGCATTTTTATCATAAAAACACTTAAAATGTA
Source organism: Carassius carassius (assembly GCF_963082965.1). Taxonomy (NCBI): domain Eukaryota; kingdom Metazoa; phylum Chordata; class Actinopteri; order Cypriniformes; family Cyprinidae; genus Carassius; species Carassius carassius. The sequence continues at coordinate 22,651,536 of NC_081777.1, forward strand.
AACAAAATAGGCCACACTCTGATTAATATATTTTTGTTTTATTGTCGAAAGTACTACTTACTGAGATGACAAAAGGTCTAGCAGGTCCAAACCTGGACTAAATCAAATATACTGTAAAGCAGTTCTGAAAATGACCATACCAAATGAGAAAAACTTTGGTCTGAAACACAAACTAAATAATGTCAGTTTTTACTAAATGCCCATTGACGGGTCTTTGCATGCGCAAATTTGCTGATCAGGTCTTTAAAGTCCAGTTTTTTGCTAGCATTTGAACAATAGTTTTCCTGTGCTTATCAGTAAGAGTTGTTGGCCATAATCCTGGGTCCTCTGACAATCCCTCTCCAGTATCCCTAAGTCTCTCATTCTCTTCTCTTTCCTCTTCAGCTCTGTCCTCCTGCTCCTGACTACCTTCATCACATTCTTCACTTTCCCTCTGATCACTTATATGAATATCAACCTCATCTTCTATTTCTGCCTCTGCTACAAGAGGAAATAAGCAAAATGGGTACATTGTTATTGTACACATTTAAACTTTAAACTGTAAACTTTAAACTGTAATTAGTAATTACACTTTAAAGTTTAAATGTGTACAATAACAATGTACTAATTTTGCTTATTTCCTCTTAACACTTAATTACTAATTACTAAGTGTTAAAAAGCTCACCTTGTCTCACTGTCACACTCACATCCACCTCACTGTCACTGCTTTCACCTAGCCATGATGAGGGGCCTGCTGCTGCAGGGTCTGACTCTGAAACTGAAATATATGGCTTCAAATGGTTGCTAAAATATCCTTTATTGTCACAATACCTTTTTTTTAAAGTGTAGGCTAAGTACAAGATAATTGATGATTATTTGTCTGTTTAAAATAAATGCAGACTAGACTATAGAATCACAGGGTAAACTAACCGCCAAACTAGACATTCAGTCTTTGAATTATGTTTTAAAATAAGTCATTTTTCAATCATTAAGATGTGCATTATTATACTGAGAACAATCCTGTACTTAATGTAAGAGCGTGTGCGAGCTAATTTGCATAACAATACGGTAAAATAGGCGCTAACGGATCTGTGTTTTCTCGGGTGTTAGATTTTGACAATGGAGGGAAATATACAGTGTTTTCATGTAAACTTCTGACTCTGAGAGTGGGGAGAACTGCAGCAGAAGAGGAGACAAGCGTTTAGGCAGCTGCCTGGAGTGGCAGTGTGTTGAGCTCCGTCTGCTTCTCACTCCCTGTTATTTACGTAAGGGATAATGTATAACGTTAGATTACATTATCCTCCGCTTCGTGTCGGGGTCCTGTTCAGCCTGTCAGGGTTGTTATTCGCTATAACGACCGCCTCTCTATACATTATCCCGCTTATTACATGGCTACCCACAAAATAAATAATTTGCCACGAATTATTGATTTAAAAAGGAGTTTATTGATTTAAAAACGATTGTATTGCTTCCGCCAAAGAAAATAGTCCGTTCCGCGTCCATAGCAACGCGCTGTTTTTCATGGCAACGGTCTGTTATACTTCGCAGCGGTCTGTTATCAAGAAATAACAGACCGCATTCTACATTGGAATTCAGCCAAGCCATGTAATAATCAGAAACATTGTTTGCTCGCTATGAAGGGTGTGATACTATAAAGTATTGGTATATTATTCATAAATGCAAACATAAATGTATGCTATTCTACCGGGAGTAGATATTTATGTTAAAACAATGTCAATGCTTGATGATGCATTTGGAGCTCACCTCTCTTTTCAAAAAAATTTGTGAGCAACTGCTTGCCCTCATTTGCCCTTCTCTCTTTATTCTGCTTCTCTTTTCGTTTTTGAGCCCCTGATATTCCTTTCTTAAGGAGAGACATGACTCTTCACGGCTCACTCCAGCTCCTGTCTCATCAACTGATTCAATCACCGCGGGTCCGCAGCAGAAGCACCTGACCTGCGGGTCGTACCATTTGCATTGATTCGAGAGGGGTGTGGGGCCCTGCACAGCATGAAAATGACTTTTTTATACCAAACCAGCGCCTAACTACAAGTTTAGTTTTGCACAGGAACTTTTTTAGTTGTACATAAATGCTATACAAATGTTAGTGCATGTATATGTATGTATAGAAAACTGACTTCTAAGGGCCCCCCCCTGCCTCGGGCCCTGGGTACTCGGTACCCTTTACCCCCCCAGTCCGACGCCCCTGGGTATGGGCACTGACGCTGAGGTTGTCCGTGACTTCAGCAGGTATGCCTGTTACTTTCACGGCTGTATTTTACACATTTCGCAAAGGCTTCAGCTACTCTTAACTGTCGGCCGGTCTCAGCTGTTCTTTTTGATGTTGCTCCGCGATCTGATGCTTGAGAGGGCAGCTGCGCTGGATGACAGGGGACACTCTAAACGCTTAACATGGCTTAATTTACTAAGACAGTGATATTAACAGACCAAACTCACTAAAAATCATACTAATAAAGTATACTATCTAAAAAAAAACAGATGAGCCCTGAATATGAATGCAACTCGTTTAATAACACGTTAAGCATTTTCCTCCCATAGAAAACCGTTATAATAAAAACGCTTAATGTACAAAGACAGTGATTTTTAAAAACCAAACTCACTAAACATTATACTAATAAAGTAGTATACGATGAAAAAACTTTGTATTATGCTTGCTATAGAGTTTGTGAAGTCACGTGCACTACCGCCGGTGGCAGTAGACAACCACGGTAGTATCTGACCACTGCGGTTGTCATGGCAACCGTCACAGCCCTAGTCATGCATTAGGATAGCAGTTAAAGGAATTTGTTTGCTGAAATGAAAATTTGCAGACCTTTTTTTTTTTTTACCCACAGGCTACTCAGTGTAGTTGAGTTTGTTTCTTCATCAGAACAAATGTGGAGAAATTTTGCATTATGGCATCTGTTCACCGACGGAGTTCACACATCTGGTAAACCATCACAATAGTCAAGAAGTAATTAACATGACTGCAGTCTGTCAGTTAACATTTTGTGAAGTGTTTAAGATATTTTAAACTTAAAACCTTTGCTTCCAGCTAAAATATGAGTTTTCTATCCATCATACTTCTATATTCAGTCAAAAAGTCATCCCATCTGAGTCAATAGAAAAATCAAGCACCGTTTACAAGTGAATGTTCCAAAACCATTCTAACCAAATATGTCAGTGGGTTTTGATTTAAGAAGGTAACAGAAGATTAACTTTTTCCAGTGGAGGATGCATTATTATTGACTAGAATTTTGTCCAGAAGCAACCATTTAATGTGAGAGGGCAATAGAGGATGGACTTGTTATGGTGGAGGATGCACAAAAATGCCATAATGATGGATTTGTTGCCTAAAACACAATCCTTTTTGCTTCACGAGTCATTAATTGTTGGGCTGGAGTAAACTTTTAGTTTAGGGTGAACTAGTCCTTTAACTGAAAACTGTGTTCTCGCATTTTTACCATCCACGTTCCATTTTGTTAGGTGCCATGGAGAAGCAGAAGTTGGTATACATCCTGAACAGAGATGCAGCTGCCCGCCTTACCATCTCCTCCCTTCTAGAGGCCCACAAGGCTAATACACTTGTTTACCATGTGGTTGGTGTGGATGTGGGGTTTGAGAACCCCATGTTTGCCTGCCTGGAGATGGACTATGAGGTCAGTGTATTTCTTGTAATGCTTTGGTTTTCAACCTGAGGGCTAGGGTCTGAAACCTTCCAAGGGGACTGCAGGATGACTTACAATTAGCTAAAATATTACATTTATAGTAACAAATTAAAATTCTAAATCTAAATGAAAATGCGTATAAAAAAAAAACAAATATATGTGGGTGGTCTTCGAATATTCTGTTGGACAGTGGTGGGCCTTTGAGTCAAAAAGGTTGAACCACTGGACTAGTAGTGGGAAATAAGATTCACATTGGTGGCCTGACCAATGCTAAGTTGCCTAGGATGTAAACACAAGCAGCTAGTTTAATAAGGAACACAGATTCTTTACAAATTGGGGAGCTTTTGCTTGTAGCCAATGGCATGATACTACTTCATCCTGGTTTTTCATGGTTTTACAAATATAATCAGTTAGGTGACATGTCTCTAACTCTAACTTGTTGGGAAGTCGTGGCCTAATGGTTAGAGCAGGGGTCTCCAACCTTTTTGTGAGTGAGGGCTCCCTGAAGGGATAAAATAGTCTTGAGGGCTACTTGTTTGATATAGACACACACACGCGCACACACACACACACACACAGTTTCAAGTTTTGAAAAATACAACAAACAAACAGTAATATTGTTAAATATTATGACTATTGAATATATAATTACCGTGTATACCCGAATATAAGACAAGTTTATTGTCCTAAAAATAGGCGTTTTTGTCCTAAAAAATGGGGGGTCGTCTTATATTCGCGATATAGACAAAATCACGGGGGGAAAGGGAGAAAGAATAACGGCATAAATATTAAATAGTGACTGAATGATATACTTTACATACTTGTATGTAAAACAGGGCTGGACTGGGACAAAAAATCGGCCCGGGCATTTTTGCCCAGACCGGCCCACTATATGATCATAAACACCACCCATCTTTGCACGCCCTTAATTATATGCATACCAACTCCTATTCATTAAAACCACTAATGCCATGTAATGAGTGAGTATAGGAACGAGTGAGATTTAACAGATGAAATAAGTCAAAATTGTATATTTATTAATACAGTTGAACTATACTCCACAGCGGTGAATCCTAAGACAAGCTATAAGCGGCTCTGGCATAGCAATACCAGTGTTTCTTACAGGATTTTTATTAAAACTATGGTGGTGTGTCCTCGGTCCTTCTAGGTGGGTTCGGGGGCATGCCCCCCCGTGAGAAAATTTTGTGCATTTTAATGTTAAATTCATTAATCTGATGCACTTTGAGAGTTCAAAATTAAAAGCTCCAACCCATATTCAGTGTGCAAATTAAACAAAGAAAAATTCAAACCTCTTTTAGTTACAGTGTCTATTTACATTACACCTATACATAATAATAGTTATAATATTAATCCAATGACAGTAATAGCCATATTTTGTAAAACAAATGCACAAAAAAATAAAGGAAACTTTCTTAATTAGTTGTACCAATTTCTATACTTGAAAGAGATAAGCACATGATCTTTTATTTTGACGCAAACTGCATCAAGCTTTTATTTTGGCGGAAAACATGGTTTACAAACGCCTCTTATTAAATTTCTAGTGAATTGCGGTAATCGTCAACTATGCAGATGTGGAAATAATCTACACTCATGACATGACCTCAGTGTTTTGAAAGTAGTTATGCTTACCGCAGGCTCTACACTTTCTCATCTCTCTCCTGATCCTCCGTCCTCACTATCATCATCTGCCACAGGAGCTGATGAAGGTCAGAAAACATATATTTTGACACAGTTTACAGTGTCTGCTTTAAGGGCCTGGTTCTATTTTTTCACGCTATTTATCTGCACATTCCTTGCGTTTCTTCTCCATCTTTTTTTACAGATAAACACTGACACTGCTGCCGCTCGCTCACTCGTTTAAAGTTGTGATTGGGCCAGCCCAGTGTCAATCAAGAAAAGAGCCAATGGGCCGCTGATCTACGTGTTTCATGGGCTGGTCTGTCAGAAAAAAAAAACTAACACTGACTTTGACCAATGCATTACACCGGCACAAACCCAGCGCCGCCAATTAAGCAAAACAAAACAAAACAAATGGGCCGCCGATGTACAAATTTTATGGGCCGTTTAAAAAAAAAAAAAAGTACGAGTATGAGATATCGGCCCAAAAAGCACGTCGGCCCACCGGGGAAATGCCCGGTATGCCCAATGGCCAGTCCAGCCATGATGTAAAATTAGAAGAGCAACATAATATCTGTTTAACTAAATTAAAACGCTGCTCCTCTGCCGCGCGATACGTAGAGAGAACAAGAGAGGTGCGCGCACGAGACGCAGAGCGAGCGAGAGACAGACAGACAGACAGACAGAGAGAGAGAGAGAGAGAGAGAGAGAGAGGTGCGCGCACGAGACGCAGAGAGAGAGAGATTGAGAGACGTGCAGATTCTAAATATTTTAAATTATTGAATTATTTAATTATGTTTTAATGGTATATGAAATGTCACCAATAGTTATTTTCTCATTTTATAACATTATCATAAAAAAATGAAAGATTACAATTCAGGCTATTTATAGAAGGTGCTCAGCGGGCGACTCAGAGACTCCACGCGGGCTACCAGGTGCCCGCGGGCACCACGTTGGAGACCACTGGGTTAGAGAGTCGGACTCGCAATCGAAGGGTTGTGAGTTCGAGTCTCGGGCCGGCAGGAATTTTGGGTGGGGGGAGTGCATGTACAGTGCTCTCTCCACCCTCAATACCACGACTTAGGTGCCCTTGAGCAAGGCACTGAACCCCCAACTGCTCCCTGGGCGCCGCAGCATAAATGGCTGCCCACTGCTCCGGGTGTGTGTTCACAGTGTGTGTGTGTGTGTGTGTGTGTGTTCACTGCTCTGTGTGTGTGCACTTCGGATGGGTTAAATGCAGAGCATGAATTCTGAGTATGAGTCACCATACTTGGCTGAATGTCACGTCACTTCACTAGTGTTAAATGTTTTAGCAGGAGGCAGATAACGATCCCACCGGAGAGGCTGCGGCAAACACACAGCAGACTCTGACCTTCTACGAGTTGGAAGGTCAGGGCCTCAACCATGTGGTGCGCAAGTACAGCGAAGCACTGGAGGAACATGGGAACTTCCTCATCACAGGTTCTGATCTTTTTAGAATGGAAAGATGTCTAAATGCTAGATAAGGATTCACAAGATAGACAATGTTGCAACACCTTTAGCACAACACAGTTTTTATCTAGCACTTATTTCACCATAATTGCGGTTGAGAATTTGTGTAAAAAAATAACTAAAACAATTAGTGCTGCAACGACGCGTCGACATCATCGATTACGTCAACTACGCGTCACACTGTTTACATCTCGCGTAATGGCATACTGGGAATGGAGAAAGTTGCATTCTATCACAAAAACAGAGACCACTGTTATCAAAAGTATGGGAATCCTTCAAACAGAGGCCAAATAAAATGGCCATTTGTTCCCTTTGAAAAACCGATATGGTGTACCACGGCAGCACAACTGCGATGCACGAGCACCTCAGAGGAAAACATCCTGGCGCTCTCCGGTGTTACGGTTTAACTGGTTACCGTGTGATCTGGTGACAACTTCCTGGTTCAGGTCTGCTGCAGATGTGATGGAACGACCGCAGCAGATTCTGCGATTCTAAAAGCACAAACTGATGTGGTATTATTAAGTGTCTAATAAACGCAGACTTGCTCATTGCATGATTCTGATATTCTTGTAAAGGTTACAAGTTATTGGTATGATCACACGTAGCGGCTGAAGTAAGGATAAAATAAAAAATAAAGTAAGTCTGTGTTGGCGCGGGTTTCGAACACGCGTTAGGGGCCGTTCACATATCGCGCCTAAAATAGCGTGGAAAACGCTAGTCGTGCTGATTGCTCCTTCTTTCCAAAGCGCTCGGGCAGTTGCGCCCCTGGGATGTCTGCCATTGCTAAGCAACCATGATGTGCTCTCTCTATGAAGACGCGGAAATTTCAGCAAAGGATAAATGGATTTGCAGCACTAAAAATCGCTTGCAGTAGCTCTGCTACTAAATTTATTTCAAAATGGCAATCCATATACAGCTATGGTCAGATGTTCCCTCATCTTAGCTGAGCTTTCAACGTTGTTATGGGAAAAGATGAAACTGATTGGTTAGTTCTTGTCACATGACCCGTGGTGCGCTTGCAGCATTCTGAAAAGTTGAGATGTTTTTAAGTCGATGTGGTGTGGACGCGCCTGTTTTCGTGTGCGCGTCGTGACCGCGTCGCTTCCATTATGAGCGCGCATACCGCGCCTACATTAGAAATAACAAACTTGAGCGCGCAAAAGACGCGATATGTGAACGGCCCCTTAAAAGACAGAGCGCCGCGAGACAACAGTCACAGACCGAGCTACCCAGAATCAGCTCCAGATCTCTGGAAACCATGCTAAACCATAGCAGAACCCTGACTACATTTTATGGTTTGTGATGCTAAAGAACATTTCATGACGTCTCAGACAACTGTAAATTTGTGGCTACTGTGGTTTAACTATAAGCGCTATCATAATATTTACCATAGTAAAATAATTTTCTTTGCCTCTTTATGTTTGTATACTGTAAAAACTTAAAAATAAAGGTTGAAATATTATATTAGAAGTTGTACTTATATTTGTTTGTAAAGTTATCCAAAGGATGCATTAGCTAATCAAAAAAACAACATTAGATTAATTATTTATTGTAATAAAAATAATTGTTAGAGCAGTCGACTAATCGAAAAAATAATCGTTAGATTAGTCGACATAAAAAATAATCGTTAGTTGCAGCTCTAAAAACAATGTGTGACTCTAAGTTTAATATTTGTAAAATTGAACAAAAGTGACCATAAAGATATTAATACAAAAGTTGTTTTAAATGCTCCTTTTATTCATTATTAGAATTCAGAAAAAAAAACTTCATAAAATCTTCATATTAGAATGATTTCTGAAGGGTCATGTTACACTGAAGTAATGTCGCTATCACAGGAAAAAGTACAATTTTAAAGTATTAAAAGAGGAAACTTTAAAAGTGGTAATTTTTTACTATATTAGTGGTTTTACTATATAATTGAAGTAAATGCAGCCTTGGTGAGCATAAGTTTATTTCAAAACATAAAAATCCTACAGACCTCGAACTATTGGACAGCAGATTACAAGTATAACGTATGTTCTTTGGTTGTGTCAGAAATGATGAATATCTTCATGTCTCTTCTCTGACTGTTTGGTGAAGAGATTGTTTTGATATCTGATCTGAGAACGTTTTGCTTTTAAAGGAGAAAAATGGAGCTAAGTGTCTTACGAGTTTGTGCTAATCTGATCTTTTTTCCCCTGTGTGTCGTAGTTCCTGGTGGTTCGGATGGTCCAAGTGGTGTGCTCATTTGCTCTGAGAACTATATCAACTACAAAAACTTTGGGGACCAACCAGACATCCGTTGCCCAACCCCACGCAGAAGGGTGAGTTTGTGTGGTCTACCACTTTGCGTTTCTGTTTGAGCGCAATCAACTAAACATCACCTTGAGAAGTCTAAACAGCTATTAGTATTGAAATGATGAGCTTTTCATGTCTCTTCTCTGACTATTTAACTGGAGACACATAAAGATCTCTGATCCTAATATTCATTTTGACCTCGTTTGTTTGTTTAGTTCTCAGTTATTGTGTTTACAGCATAAATTAAACACAGATGTGACTTCAGCGCATTTCTCTTTCAGAATGACCTGGATGATCCTGAGCGAGGCATGATCTTTGTCTGCTCTGCCACCCACAAGACCAAATCCATGTTTTTCTTTTTAGCCCAGACAGAACAGGGAGACATCTTTAAAGTTACTCTGGAAACTGATGAGGAGATGGTGAGCGCATAGAACTAAAAACCCAACTGTGTCATCTGTTTCTTTTTCATGGATGTACAAAGGTGTTGAAGCAGTGTGTAATTACATTAATTACTTTTGTGGCATTCAATTCTACATGGAAAGTCTGAATTTCTAACCTAAAATGTTAATGTAAAACCCTATTGAAGTTGTATTTGCAACTTGGAAAATTTCAACCCAGACTTTAAAGAAATGTGGGTGTATGAAATTACCAGAACACAGCTAATGCTGAATATTTAATTTACATGAATAAAATGCATTGAAATGTTCTCCTACTTTATATTGGTTGGGCAGATGTTTGCAGAGAAAGATGTGTAAAATACTGTTAAAACCTCTGCTGAAAATTGCATGCCTTCAAAACAAATCCATTGTCTGACTTTGAATTGAATGCAGTAGGGATATGCCGGTATCAGATTTTCATCTTGCAATTAAATACTAATGCTTTTATCATGAGATATGGTATTATAACAATATTGAACTTTAGTTGCACAGAGTGTTGTCAAAATGCAGTATAACCAGTTTAATAACTTTATTCTTATAACAAAAATAACTGAACTTTTAAATACAAGTTAAATAATAAAGTAAACATTTTTACACATTAAAGTGCAAAAGAATTAAGACCAATAGGTATCAATTTACAATAAGATCTCATTAGTTAGCCCTAATGCATTAACCTTAACGATGAGCAATAGCTACATTTGATACAGAAGTTATTAATCTTTGTTAAAAACAATACAGCTCCTAGTTCATGTTAGCTCATTAAATAACAGTTGCAACTTTTGATTTTAAAGTGTTATTAAATATTGGAATTAACTAATATTTAATGTTTAGAAGAGTTTTTCATTGACCTTTTTAATTAATTAACCAGAGGTGGGTAGAGTACCCAAAAACTGTACTCAAGTAAAAGTAAAAGTACTTCTAGAAATATTTACTCAAGTAAAAGTAAAAGTTCTAGTCTGAATAGTTACTTGAGTAAGAGTAAAAAAGTATCAGATAAAAAATCTACTCAAGTAGTTAGTTACTAGTTACTTTGGGTCATATATATTGAGCCTATTTTTATTTAGATAAATAGATAAATGTATGTGTGTGTGTATAAATGTATATATTTCATCAGCCTTTACTCCAATTTATGTAATTTATTATAAAACCCTGTCTGTTTACTTAAGTAACAGATATAGGTGTCATGCCATAACATTTTTTATATGACTGACTTTATATTAAATGTGAATTTAACATTGAAAGTTAATGTGATATAAAATTTGCTACTAATCTTTCATTGTTCAGAAAGAGAGCAAATAACATTTACATTAGTAAAGATCATTTTCACTGACAGTCTTGAGTTCAATCACTCTCAGAAACTCCCATTAAAATCACTGAAACTGTTAACACTGTGAAATCAATATCTTAATTATAGATTCGTACACACATCTGCACTTTGTTGTTTCTGACTAGAGAATTCGCCAGAAAGAGGTATTCAGTCAGCGAGCGAGTGAAGCAAGAACCGGCATTTTAGCGATGACTCATCTGAACGCCTCTGATTGGTCATTGCATTCAAAAGCTCAACAGAATCGTGTGTGATTGGTTATAATGAGCAGCGCCATAAAAACGCATCTATTTCTGGCTCAGCGCCAGCAAGCGATCACACATCTGAATTTAGCAGCTGATGATATGACTTGCTGAACTCGGTGTGATTGTATTAAAATTAATAAAATCTTAATCGGCTATTTTTTGTCTTTTGGAAGCTGCATTTAACTTGACTCCCCTCTGTTATAAGCCACACACGTACAACAAACCAGGGGCGGACTGGCAATCGGGACCACCGGCACATTTCCCGGGGGCCTGACGGTCATTCTGTCCTGCTGGCTTCCGCTGTGCAGTCAACCAGGCTGACGTGCAATAGGCTGGTATGCAACTGTAAATTAATTGACTGTCTTAAGAATGTACGTCTCAGGCGATCGCGGAGTGAAAATGACACCACCACATGACCAAACATCAGCGAAGCACTGCCTAATTGGCTTTATCCAGAGGCAGGCTTTATCTTAGAAAATCGTGCAAAAAATGGAGAGCAAACGCAGAGGAGGAGCAGAGACGGAGAAAAGCCCTGGCCACAGACGCAGCAAGTTGCTGCAAAATCCCAGCCAGGTCAGTCAGAATTACATTTATAGCCTATTTACTATGGTTCATTGAAAAAACCGAACCGTTCAGTTCACCACCACACACGGTTCGACATGCGCTGGGACCGCTGTTCAACTTAAATCTGACAAAGTATCTGTAATATGGTTTACTATAACACTCAAAACAAACGGTTCAAATAATGTTTCTGTTGATGCATACGCATTCTGGATTCCCAGACATTACAACAACAGCGATGGAAAAATACCTCTACAAATCATTCACTCTTGTTCAATACTAATACGAACACTGTATCAGTGCATTCTCTTAAAGTGACAGTCTTTATATTAATCGAACTGCAACAACCAAGAAATCACTCACTGCTCTTGATTAAAAAGCTTTTTTTTACTTTAATAAAGAATAATTTTTTATTTATAGTCCAAAATGCAATTCTGTTTTACATTTGATTACTCTAATTTCTGCACATAAAAACTAATGCAAGACCTAGCCTACCTAAAAAAAAAACCTGAAAGTTTATTTTATTTGTATTTTTACTCTATTGTATTTATTTGTGCTGTTGCTTGTAGTTAGAATATTCTTAATAATCTGATAATATATATATATATATATATATATATATATATATATTATTATTATTATTATATATATATATATATATATATATTTTTTTTTTTTTTTTTTTTTTGAAAGTATAGTTTTTCCATAAACATAGCACATACAACAGTACTGAAACCGAGACTATAAAACCGTGAAACAAACCGAACCGTGAAAAAGTTGAACTGTTCCACCCTAATATTTACATAATCATTTGGCAGACAGACGCTTTCATTCAAAGCGATTTACAATAGATAAAATCTATTTAAAAAAAAAAAAAAAAAAATATATATATATATATATATTATATTACAAATTTATATAATGATAGATGTTTTAAAAAAGCATCTTAATGACAAACTAACACTGTTTTACATATGAAGATACAGTATTTTCTTTAGTGCCAATATTGACTAGAAATTGATTTTCCATTTCTAGCCTAAAATATGTAGCCTAGTGTACAATGCTTATTTATTTTGAAGGTGATGAAGGAAGCAACAGTAGCACTAGTGCTGCTAGTGCTCCTGCTGTTGAACAAGAGAGGGTGGACAGTTCAGCTTTTGAGTCAGAGCAGGAACCTTCAGCTAAAGTTTAAGCTATAAGCAAAACTAAACATGCTGGCTATACTCAGAAAAATATGTGCTAAAGTTTAAGCTATAAGCAAAACTAAACATGCTGGCTATACTCAGAAAAATATGTGCTTTTATGATTTAGAAGGTCATCATTAGAAGGACTGTGATCATTGGGACATACAATTGATGGCTGCATAATTAATATAGATTATTGAAAGTCCTTATTTCATATTGCAGAGAAACTCAATGTGCAGAGTGAGAGAGAGGGGGATTAAGGGAAAGATGATAGAGACAGTGAATTTCTTGATACTTCATTTGATTATTTTGCCCGTCCACAGTCTAAGGATTTTGATTTATTTTTTTAATTATAACCCAATTCAAACAACTGAAAGAGCCAAGGAATTTAGCAGTCTGGTGGACACATGAATTGGGTGGTGGTGACTGCAGCAACAGAGGTGGCCTGGGGTGATGTCAAATTCCCAGCCTGATTTACTGTCCCAGTCCGCCACTGCAACAAAGTAATGTCACAGTGGTATCGTGTAATCGAATGTAGCCCAAGTTATTACCTGTTAAACAGTAGACAGCACACGTGGTGTTCATCTAATAAGGATCTTCATCGCAAGCAAATAATAGCCTTTGCAGATTTGCTTTCAATTTAGTGCAGTTCCATAGCCACGTTTTCAATGCTGCTGATGTTCTTCAACGTTACAACTCTGAGTGAACTACTTCAGACGCTCAGCACATGCGGCAGGGAACTGAACAAATCATTCAAACTGATTCATGAACCAATTCACTCGTTTGCCAATTGGTTTGATCAAGCCTTTGAACAGAATTGACTCAAAAGAATGAATCATTAGCGAATGGGCATCGCTCATTGTCCAGAAAGAAGTAGACTGCGCGTTTGGAATAAACTGAAGCATTTATAACATTTATTCCATTAAGATAAAGTAACGAGAAGAGCGTCGCCCACAGTAATGAAGTAAAAGTACTGATTTTCCCCCAAAAAATTCTTACTCAAGTAAAGAGAAAAAGTGCCCATCTTTAAATATACTCCAAAAAGTATTAGTTACCCCAAAAAATTACTCAAGTAAATTTAACTCGTTACTACCGACCTCTGTAATTAACTAATGGAGCCCTAATGTAAAGTGTTACCAAACAAAGAATAAATTTTTTTTCAAACAAAATAAAAGGCATGTTATAGGTCTAGAATAAAATGTAATAATGTTTGAAAATAAATAGTTTGTCTAAATATTAAAGTATTTGGCGCTGTTGTGCATTGTGACCATTTGATTGTAAAAGTATTCTAAAAATGCCTTTTAAAATTCTGAATAATTTGTAATAAATAATTATTCTTGGTATTTTGAAGTGCCCACAATAACAATATCGGTCATGTTCATTATCATGATATATTGCATTACAGAATACCGGCACGTCTAGAATGCAGTAATGTATAGTGGTTATTAATGACGCCCACAAGGAAATTGATTAAAGTGAAAGCTTTAATATAATATTGAGTGTTTCCAATGAACAGGAGTGAGATCTGGTGTCAGAATACACACATGAGAGGTTGAAATGCTGGAAAGTGATTGAATGTCTATTCATATTTTAGGTTACTGAGATCAGGATGAAGTATTTTGATACCATCCCAGTGGCTACAGCCATGTGTGTTTTGAAGACTGGCTTCTTATTTGTTGCTACAGAGTTTGGAAACCAGTAAGTCCCTTTTCTGTCTGGCACATTCTTTCATTCACCTAAAAATAACTAAATACCTCAGATTTGGTGGCATTTCCCCTAATTTCATTATAGTAACTAGATTGCAACAGCTGATAAGAGGGAGGAATGTGGGAGCAGGAGTTTGTTACCAGAAACCTATGTAGAGTCAGTGTAACCATACTTGGTTTCTCTTTAACCTGAATCTTTTCATTAAAGGGGTCATTCGATTTCAATTTGTCCTTTTTCTTTGGAGTGTTACAACTAGGGCTGTAGCTATCGAATATTTTAGTAATCGAGTATTCTACCAAAAATTCCATCGATTAATCGAGTAATCGGATAACATGTGTTTTTGCTTAAAGTGCAATATTAATTATGCAAGAAAAAATAAGACTCCTGGGTCTGTTAAAATGAGCAACTAAGTTTCCTTTTTTAGAAAAAAAATATTTGTATTTTTTAAATGCATAGAATGCAATGCATACATCAAAAATAAACATTTAATTAGTACCCATTGTTTTTCTGTCTGTACTTGACAATAAAGTTGACAGATGAATTAAGTGCATTTAAGTGTTATTTAATTGGGGTTTTAAATAAAGCATTTTCTGAGATGCACATTAAACATATAAAACATTAATTTAATTTATATTTTAATTATTGAAAATTAAGCAAACTTAACTTTTTGGTAAACAAAGGGTATTTACTAATAAAAATAAAATATGGAAGAAATGTTGTGTGATTAAGCCTAAAAAAAAATGTTTGAATTTTTTTTTTTTTTTTTTTTTTTTTTTTTTTTTTGTAGTAGTAGGCTTAGGCTATGTACATTCTGCTGAACAATAGTAATACATCTCTGGCAAATACTTGACTTTAATCTAAACCGGACTTTTATTTTGATGGGTTGACGTACCTTTACAGTTCTGTGTATGTGATGTGACTCTAGTTTTACTCCAATCAAACGGTCAAATGCTCTTGAATTGACTGTCAGTGCAGTTCTGGAGTTGTTCATTTGTTCACGTCCTTATTTAGAGAGACGACAGATGCTGAAATCACCGCGAGCGTCACACGTGCTTCAGTGTGTGTAAATAAACGAAGAAGCGCTTCTGCTCCATTCATTAACAGAGACACGCAGAACATGCAGGATTAATATTTAAATAGACTGTTTGGGCTTAATATTTACTGACATCATTCCATATCGTGATTTGGTGCAATGACCTATTTTTGATTAATTCATTCAAAATTTGGCAAATTCCGTGCCATTCCGCGTTAAACTGTAAATTCTGTTTTTATGACTGGATTCCGCGATTCCCTCCACGTGTTCTGCATCGCAGAAATCATAGGGCCCTAGTTGTGGTATGCCAGCTCTATCCTGCAATGGACACACAGCACGACGCTCTCTTTACGTTTGCCCGCGCCCTCAAATCAAAACACTGCTGACTCCTTGCAGTATGCGATTTTGGACGCAGGCACGCACCGCTTGTGTCTCCTTCCGCTTTCTGGGTGACGTAAACTCGTTGTTTCACATTTAAAAAACTCATTGCGAAAGAACCTGACGTGAGATTTAAAATAAATTAAGAGGCTTCGAGGCAGAGGAATTTGCCTCGATCATTTTTTGTAATCGAGTTACTCGAGGAATCGTTTCAGCCCTAGTTACAAGCACTTGTTGCATAAAGAACATCTGTAAAGTTGCAAAGACTAAAGTCTCAAATTCAAAGAGATATTCTTCATCAAAGTTAAGACTCTGCCACGCCCCCCTAAAACAGCTCATTCACACACAACCCCCATATCTGTTACTATGTGGAAAATTTGCATAATGCCGCCCAGATTTTCACGCAAAGGCGTGTTTTCAGTAAAAAGTTTTCATTTCACAGTTAATGTTAAAGCAGCTTTGTCAGGGAGATGCTCTGCGTATCTAGGCAAAAACACTTTATTTGGCCTTCTGAAAGTAAATGAATTTAGGAATCTTTAAGATTACTTACAACAGAACAGCAACGCATTTTATGGAAGACCGTTTCGTGAACCTAGGAGAGGAGGTAGGAGAACCTAGGACTTAGCTACGACAATCTGGCGCTTCTTAATCAGCTACTGCATTTGTTTTGTTTTGCGCGTCATGTATGTGTGTGTGTGTGAGAGAGAGAGAGAGAGAGAGAGAGAGAGAGAGACAGGGTCACACAGTGGAGGTAGCTGTCTGATGTACTGTGTCCGTAACTTGTGTACTGCCAACACAGACGAGCTTCATCACTGTGTCTGTCACACCACTCTGATCCCCTTTTGGGCTTGAACTGATGGTAAAACTAAGGACATTATTAACTGTCTTTACATTTATTTTGGAAAATGAAACTCGTGATTATGGAAAGGGGCATTACATTTCCAACGAGTGCTTGCAGAGTTCAGCCAATCTTAATGCACTGGGTCAGTTGGCCAATCAGAGCAGACTGCGCTTGTCAGAAGGAGGGACTTTGTAGAAAACAATGGGTTTGAGAGAGGCGGGGCATAGAGGACCTACAATAATGTACAGTATTTGAAAAATTTAGTTTTTTGAAACTGTCAACATATTCTGTTACACCAAATACACAAAATAATAATATTTTAAAAAAGCATCATATGACCCCCTTTAATCTGCACTGTAGAACACATTGTGCTAAAGGAAGTTTTGGAAGTAAGAATTCAAAACCTTTTTTTTTTTTTTAAGCTAACTGTATCAGATTGCCCACTTGGGTGATGACGATGAGGAACCAGAGTTTTCCTCTGCAATGCCTTTGGAAGAGGGAGACACATTCTTTTTCCAACCTCACCCCCTTAAGAACCTTGTGTTGGTCGACGAGCAAGAAAATCTTTCTCCCATCATGTCCTGCCAGGTGTGTGAATGTATTTTGCAGTGACATCGAATAAATTGTTTTTTTTTCTGTGCTCACTCAAGCTGGGAATTACTGACAGCAAGCGGGGTTATGTTATGTCATGTTGGCATGAGAGCAGATGTGTGGGAATGAATCGCTGCTTGGATGACTGCAAAATTGAACTGCTTGTTTTGTAGTTACTAAATTGCAGAGCATTTAGTCAGATTTCAGTAATTGTAATTGAGCATATAAACGCTTCAGGCTTTTTTTCCCCTCCTCTTTGAACTATCAGTTCACTTATGTAATGAAGAAAGCTACTCCAAGATTCCTCTCCAAGTAGTGTTGATATTTTTTGTAACTGTACTGCTGATTTGGCTAATGAAGACACCCCCACAACTATACGTGGCTTGTGGCAGAGGACCCAGATCTACACTGAGAGTTTTGAGACATGGACTTGAGGTTTGTGTTGCTAGGACTTGCATTTCGCTGGCGCCTTTCACAACATGCTTGCAAAATGGAAATGTGACACCCACTGCATTAAGAAGTCCTTGACACTGTATGTGGTTTTACAGTTTCGATTATAGGTTTTTCCACAGTCTATTTATATTTTGATGTGTTAAAGAATGCATGATTTCAGGTTTCAGAAATGGCTGTCTCTGAACTTCCTGGTAACCCCAATGCTGTGTGGACTGTCAGGAGACATGTAGAAGGTAAAGGAGCCATTAAATTTGAGTGTGTGCATGCACATGAATTATGCAGACATGTTTGAAGTGATTTTTCTGCAATCATTTCTTTGGAGAAAAAGAAAGGTATTTAGACATGTCACTTTCCTGACAGGAAGGACTTTAGGGGTGCAACGGATCGTAGATGATCCGTGATCTGTACGGACCAGGCCCCACGGTTCGGCACGCATGAGATTCACGGATTAACTGTTAAGTTC